>NW_024081724.1:185675-445006 GCF_003009895.1 Hyaena hyaena
AGATTACGTCTGAGGGGGGTCCTCTGAGCCTCTTGTATTTCAACGTTTACTTCTTTTCCCAGGTCGGGGAAGTTCTCTGCTATAATTTGTTCCAGGACTCCTTCAGCACCTTTCCCTCTCTCTTCCTCTTCTGTGATTCCTATGATACGGATATTGTTGCGTTTGACCGTGTCGCTGAGCTCTCGAGCTCTTCTTTCCTGTCCCTGGATCAGTTGGTCTCTTTTTTTGTCAGCTTCTTGTTTTTCTATAATGGTGTCTTCTAAATCACTTATTCTCCTTTCTGCCTCTTCAATCCGTGCATTGGAGGCCTCTAATTTATTATGTATCTCATTGATCGCATTTTTTAATTCTTCATGCCTATTTTTATTTTCCATTCTGTCTGTAGCCATAGTTTCTTTGATGTCCCCTATGTTTTTTTTCAAGCCCAGCTATTAATTTTACCATTATTAGTCTAAAATCTTGTTCAGTGATGCTGCTGATATCTGTTTTGAGCAGTTCATTAGCTGTCATTTCTTCTTGGAGTTTCTTTGGAGGAGAGCTCTTTCGTTTCGTCATTTTAGTTAGCTTTCTGGCTCTTGTTGGTTTTAAAGACCTGTTTTTTCTCTGTATCTATGAGTGGTGCTATATCCAAGAAGACTCTTTGACTGTCCAGGGCCTATCCTTTCAGAGAGTGTTTTTTGAATGGTATCTCTTGGTCTCTCTTGTTGGGACCTTGGTTATTTTATTTTCCTATTCGTACTGATATTTGGGACTGTCCACCTTTTGTACTCTGGCTTGTTTCTTGAGGTAGCCCTGGAAAAGAAAACAGACAGACAAACACACAGGGAGCAGGGGCACACAAACACACAGGCTAATTCAACTAACATGCAAAGCGAGAGGGAAAACGAAAAAGTTTAATAGAAAAGACGGAGGAGGGAAGGCGAATAATAGGTATAAAATACATAAAAGGGTGAAAAAGGAGAAAAGGAAAGGAAGAAAGAAGAAAACCGATGGACAAAGAACGGTTTAAAGCATATAACCGGATTTCCCAGCTACAGTTAAATAGCCGTGTGTATGCAGTGCTGGTTGAAGAGCATAGAGAAGGAGAGAGAAGACCGGGCGGGATGAGGCAGAATTGGAAATAGAATGAACAGGCAGAAGTGATACGAAGCTTTTTTCAAAGAGGTAAAGGGTAGAATATGGTTGGATAGGTGAGAGAAGAATGCTGGTATCATCCAGAGAAACTATATAGTCTAATTACTCCTGAGAGAAAGAGATGAAAAGGTAGGGAGGTGAAGAATTTACATCTACAGAATGGACTAAATTTGATTGTTTAAGTACGCCGGTGACCAGAGGTAATCAGGTCAGTGTTCTGAGGAAAAAAAGAAAAGGAAAAAAAAAAAAAAACACCAAAAAGAAAAACAAAAAATAAAAACAAAAAAAGGGGAAAAGGAAGGAAGGCAGCACTCAAGAAGGGATGGGCGTGGTGTGATCCAATGAGTCAGGCGGAAGTTCTGCCTGGAAGTTGTAGGGAGGAGAGTGGTGGTGCTCCACCTTGCTTTTATAGGTGTGTAAACTTCCTGAGCCAGGGGCTCAGGCAAAGTTTGTTGTGCTTTTCAACCCAGGCCAGTCCCAGCCTCCAAATCCTAGGCCAAGCACCCCGCTGAAATTGCCTCAGGCGATCCCCTGGCTTTCCCCTCAGGGCGATTCTAATCTTCCAGGCTAGCTCTGGGGGTGGAGCCAGAAGCCGCTGCTCCTGTATCCTCCAGGTGGGGCTGGGGGGCCTGGGTGGGGTGGGGAGCTTTGTCTGCCGGCGCGCTGAGCCCCGCTGGATTGAGGAAATCAAATTCCCTCTGTGTCTCAATCACCCAAAACACGAACTCGAGGTCACATCTGCCAGTTTTTAGCACTTTGCCTTCCCTCTAGAGTTCCAGCCAGCTAGGAGCACAGACGCTGGTGCCTGTGAGGCTCCTTAGGGGTCCAAGCCCGCCTCGAGGGTAATGGCTGCAGGCGTGCAACCTCTCCCAGCCAGCCAGGAGCCAGCACAAAGAAGCAAATCGGAGCGCAGCCCCTCCTGGGCGACTTGGAGCGTGGGGAGAGCCTGACACACAGGTATTTTGTGCGCAAAGATTTTCTACACCCAGAGCGGAGGTTTTTTTGTTTTGGACTCTCTTTTTCTCCTCTCACTCCCCACAGAGGGGGTGGCCCGTCTCTCCAGTCTCCAATCCAGGCCCGATTTTTACTTCCCCAGTTCGCACTCACGTTAGAAGTCTTTCTCAGTGTCTGCATCCTTTCTCTCGCAATCTCTTGGGTGTGGTACGGTTTCCTATGGCTTCAGATCTTTTCCGTGTGATGCCTGGGCGCCAGTGCAGGTATGGAGCTCCCTACTTCTCCGCCATCTTGCCCCTCCCCTCCCTTTCCTAGTCATTTTGACTAAGTTCAAACTAGTGAGGTATAACTGTGCTATACCAGTTACACCTGAACCTAAATTTGTCAAGAAGGAATCATATTTGTCATTTATACCAAATATCAAGTTTCTAGACTAACATTACAATAAAAGAAGAAAAAAACCTGAAAGCAAACAACAATAACTACAACAACAATGAAACCCAAAGCACCTAGCATGAGATACAAATATAAACAAATTACCTGCTCACACTGGTCCATGCCAACTGGCTTGCCATCGCTGCGTATGCAGCTCAGAAGGCGGGTCCTGACGCCTTGTCCACAAGTGGCATTTTCACTCAGCTGGCATGTGCTCCACTCTACAGGTATAGGATCACCACACTGAGTTTCAGAATTATGGTCATGTGAGCAAAATACAACAAACCTTTGATTATTTGCATTGGTGAGGCAGGATAGCATATACATAATCCTAAAATAATATCCAGGTGGCTTAAAAAAGCACCATAAAAATCTTTTACTGCAAAACATATAAAAAGCCAAATAAAAGTGAATTACCTTCTTTTTTTTTTTTTAAATACTTTTATTTATTTCTAGGAGAGAGAGAGAGAGAGAGACAGCGTGAGCAGGGGAGGGTCAGAGAGAGAGGGAGTCACAGACTGAAACAGGCTGCAGGCTCCGAGCTGGCAGTCAGCACAGAGCCCGACGCGGGGCTCGAACCCACGAACCGCGAGATCGTGACCTAAGCGAAAGTCGGACGCTTAACTGACTAAGCCATCCAGGCGCCCCTAAAAGTGAATTACCTTCTTAAGTTTGCTTTCTAAAAGTAAAAAGCCAAATGGTTTGTTGGAGACCATGTCATTGTTGTGCTGAAGAGGAAAGGAAAGATACCAACAAGGATGGTAAAGAAAAACTAGTTTGGAATCATCTGTTTATTGGAGGATAACTGATAGAAAAGGAACCCAGAAATGATGCTACTGTTTAATGTAATGTGGAACTATTTTCAAGGAATAAATCCAGTCATCTAAACCATTTGGTAAAGTTGATATGGCAGAGCTTCAGACTGAGAAAGGAAAGAAAGGTACCTCGAAACTACATGAATATTACAGACAATTTAGTTTTTTTCAAGTTATTGTCTCAGGACAGAAGGTTTTATTTATTTATTAACAGTTTTTTAAAATTTATTTTCCAGAGAGAGACTTAAAGTTGATATGGCAGAGCTTCAGACTGAGAAAGGAAAGAAAGGTACCTCGAAACTACATGAATATTACAGACAATCTAGTTTTTTTCAAGTTATTGTCTCAGGACAGAAGGTTTTATTTATTTATTAACAGTTTTTTAAAATTTATTTTCCAGAGAGAGACTTAAAGTTGATATGGCAGAGCTTCAGACTGAGAAAGGAAAGAAAGGTACCTCGAAACTACATGAATATTACAGACAATTTAGTTTTTTTCAAGTTATTGTCTCAGGACAGAAGGTTTTATTTATTTATTAACAGTTTTTTAAAATTTATTTTCCAGAGAGAGACTTAAAGTTGATATGGCAGAGCTTCAGACTGAGAAAGGAAAGAAAGGTACCTCGAAACTACATGAATATTACAGACAATCTAGTTTTTTTCAAGTTATTGTCTCAGGACAGAAGGTTTTATTTATTTATTAACAGTTTTTTAAAATTTATTTTCCAGAGAGAGACTGACAGAGCGTGAGTAGTAGACAGTCAGAGAGAGACACACACACACAGAATCTGAAGCAGGCGCCAGGCTCTGAGCGGTCACCATAGAACCCAATGCAGGGCTTGAACTCACAAACCATGAGATCATGACCTGAGCTAAAGTTGGATGCTCAACCAACTGAGCCACCCTGGCACCCCCAGGAGAGAAGGTTTTATAGATTTGGATAGTTGTATTGCAAACTAGACTACTGAATGAATTATCCCATAATTAATCTGATTCTTAAAAAGCAAACCAGAAAAACAACTCTGACTTTTAATGTGATTAGAAAGAATGAATGGCCTTTGATGATATACATCAAGAACGTCCTTAAGGACACATTCTATATTTGATAAATGATCTATGAGTTTAACAGGAATAGTAAACTGATGCGTAGTAAAATCAGTATTTTAAAGACATGCTCTTCCAGTAAAGCAAATTTCACTTATTTCTGAAAATTTACTATAAAAATCAAGGATCTGAAGCACCTTTAACTAAAGAAAGAGGGCAAATACACTAAGTCATCTGTCACTAATAAAGACAATCTGATTGCCCCCCCTCTCACCCCAGAATTCATTACGAAGTTTTCTATGTGAGAAATATCAGTAGTGCCACTGTGACCTCAGTGGGGAATTTGTTTCAGAAGAGACTATTGCTTTGCCTCGGCAAGCAAGTGGTGGTTTGGCCATCAGTACTGAATTCAGTGCCGAGACTTAACACGGTTTCACATTTTGCGGCATTTTGTGTGCCTGCTCCTGCTGGGAATGGCAGGTAGCAAATCAATGTAACTAAACAATGTGTGGAATGAGACACTGTGGTGCCCAGGAAAATCCTGAGCAGTGGCTTAATAATGAGGTGGAGGGATTCCCAGTACCTCTAAAGTATCAGTGTCCACTCAGGTTTACTATTTATCCTATTGAGACCCATAGACCAAATACATCACAAGCTTGAATTTCTTGAAATAATAAAAGCCATAAAAGAGCTAAATTATGACAGCATGACCGCATTCTTCCCTAAATGGTAAATTATTGCCTGCTGCATATATTTTGTTATTTTGGTTATCATGGCTTAATTCAGCTCTATTGTGAAACTTTGCCAAGTCTTTTGAAGCATCTTGGAATTCGGAGATTCCAGGTGGCCTTGCTAAAGCTACATGCCAAGCGCGGGCATTTCTTTCTGTGAAGGAACACTGGCAATGTCAAATTCTCGACCTTGCATGCAATACACTCTCACATTCTAGTCAGTCCTGAATCCCAAGAATGAAAACACACACACATGCATTCTCCCATTAGTCCACTTTCATGGAAAATGGCATTGCTGTGGGGTTTAACTGTACCTGTAAGGTTGTACTGGAACTGGAAGCAATTTTCATTGAGGAGGCAGGGCCGCACCTGAGAGTCTTCAGCACATGTCCTTGAATTCAGTGAGGGCCTTAGCAGATGGCGGGTTCTTCTCTGAGTGGAGTGGGGATCACATGACTGTGAAAATCAAAGAGCAGGCAGAGTTAGAATGGACCCCCAGTTAGTTGGCAAATCATGTATGATTATCTGTGTACACATAGGCACTTGTGTAACAACTACGGGGAAGAGACAACTAAGAGTGTTAAATATAATACCGAGAAAATAAAACTGTTTTGTGATTCACTATAAATTGTTCTTTTGTTTGTTTTTTGTACCTAACAACTCCTTTTCTAGATTATGGTGAAGGCTACATTTCTATCTTCCATGTCGAATTGGGCACAAAGAGAACTGTTTTCTTCAATTAAACACACTCTGGGCTCTTAAATAGCCTGCCACATAGCAAGAGATAAATGCATTTTGAATGTCTCAATAAATGAGAAAAGGCAATGTCCCTGTGCCCTCAGATAGTCTAGCCAAATAGAAATAACCATGCAAAATGTCTTAATGAGAAAATAATTTTTAAAACCCTAGAATAGGTATATAGAGAGAATTATAAAATCAATATTGTCAATACACCAGAACTTCCCACATATTTGGGAGGCTGTCTGATCCACAGATGAGCACATCATATTGCCCTTTCAACAAAATGAATGTATAAATGTGACCTCCTGCAAATATCACTTTGCCCATGGGTTGTCTTATAGCCTCAATTCATATAATGCCCTTGAGCCAGGTAAACTTGCCTGCCACATTTCATCCAACTTCTCTACCCACGGTGAACCTTCAAGTTCCCCCTACTGGAACCATCTTTCAACTGTCCAAAATCCTATCGCTTCCCTTCAGAACACTAATCAAGGCTTCAACATTGATACTCTTTCAGTAAAGATAAATTATTTTCCTCCTTCCCAAGCAACTTTCCACCCATGCTCAGGAATGACTCTATAGGATTTGCTTCTGAATATATACTTATACTTCTATATTATACCTGCCCTTATAATATTGCCATGATTTCTTTATTACTCTGGCTCCTTCCTTTCTTTATAAACTCGTTGAAGCCATGATACATTATGGTTTCTACTTCCCATATGAATCTCTAAAAGTCTTGTTCAATACATACCATTAAATATGGTCACATAACCTGTAAACTGAATCTTGGATATTAATCCAAATGATAAGGTTGGATTACACTGAAGTATGCAGAAAAATGCCACAAAATTTTCTTCTAATTTTATTTTTACTTATTTATTCATTTTTTAAGTTTTTAAAAATATTTTTTTAATTTTTGAGAGACAGAGAGAGCACAAGCAGGTGGGGGTGGGAAGGTAGAGAAAGAGGGAAACACACAATCCAAAGCAGGCTCCAGGCTCTGAGCTGTCAACACAGAACCCAATGCAGGGCTCAAACTCACAAGCTATGAAATCATGACCTGAACCAAAGTCAGACATTTAACCGACTGAGCCACCAAGGCACCCCATTTTCTTCCAATTTTAAATGTTTGGAGACATTGAAACACCTTTTTTTTTTTTTTAATCCATGTGACTTTCTGGTTGGATGATCTGTCAATACTGGTAAACTAATTTTACATTTTAATTGTATTGAATTATCTCTAAATGATAAAGAAGGCCATCAAAACCAGGTAATTATACTTAATTATCTGCAAATGAATCCCATGATAAATGTTTACCAATAATTTATTACTAATTCACCAATTAATTTGATTGTTCTCATAAGAAGGAATAAGAACTTAAATGATTTGCCAATGAAAGAAAAATGAAGGTATCTAGGTAGATAACCTGGATTAGTGTTCTACTGATTTTCTACCTTCTAAAAAAAATCAATGTTGGAATCAAATGAATAAGTGTTAGAACTTATGTACCTGCTTAGACTACACCATCAAACAAAGCCAGAAAGATCACACACACACACACACACACACACACACACACACACAAATTATTATATCACCTTGAACAAGTTACTTATATACTCCAAATCTTCGCTTATCTAAACTTGGGTGAGAAAAGTGGATCAGGGCATCTCTGATTTGATGAAATTTAAGAATTTCCTCCCTTAGATCTCATGGTCTATCAGTCTTTAATTCTGTGGGATGTGGTTTTAAATTATGCAGTTGAGCCTAACCCATAATTCATAATCATGTAGACTTTCATAATTACTTTCTAGAAATTAATATACTGAAAACCAACACTGTATCTAACTCTCCTACTAATTCTCTATCCATAGAAACAGACAAAGGGGAAAGTATGGGTGAGTGGAATCCAAAACCACAATCCAACCTAACCGTAGGCAATATTTTCATGTTCCACTTAAAAAAAAAACAAAACAAAACTGCCCTAGCACTGCTAAGAAGTGATAGGTAGGTTAGTGTTCTCTCTTTATTTCTATTAGTTATTTATAGGAAGGCTATAAGATAATGACTTCCTCACAAAAGAGATGGAAGTCGGCTAAGAAAGAAAGAATGGTAAAGGAGGCTTATGTCTGGATGATTTCTTTATTGGATCAAGACTCCTCAAATACAAACCTGGATCTTCTCCCCTCTAGAGTATTTATGTAATGACTTATTGTCCGTTTCCTAAATGAAGTTGAGAAAGTGATGTGTGGAAAACTAACCCAAAGTCAACTTTGGACCAGTTTTCTTGTAAAGATCAAGGTTATATAACTAAAGTTTATTTGCTAGGGGAAGAGATAACCAATAAGAACCAGTTAGTCTCTAGTAAATAAGCCCCCTTTATGAGACAGGATTTTCCAACTTATTACCTTTGAAAACCAGCACTTATCTTAAAGTTCAATCCTTCCTGATGACATTGTGCTTTCACATCTTTTGTTTTCCCTAGCAATAGGGCCTTTTACCCTGGGGCCTGACCTGAATATTTGTAATCATCTGTCAAAATCAAATCAGATATCCCAGCGGAGAGCCTCCAATGACTCCCATGCATCCATAAAAATGGAATAATCTCATTTATTAAACATCTCAACTGTATTTGTACATGTACCAATGTGTGTGCATTCTTTCCCATGGACAATTTGAAGAGAGTCCCTATCTTAATTTTCATGGACACTGAATTATTCTATGTCTGAAATAAAAAATATAAATAATAAATATTTGTTTTATAGGATAATTTGGCTCTTCCTGGGCAATAAGACTAGATATTTGTAAGTTGCTGTTAGGAGACAAACTGGACTATGATCATATTGCCTGAATATAAGGATTCTCCATAGATCTGCATATCTGATAAAAAGAGAATGTAATCATCTAATTCTCATGTCTTAGATGACATTTCCTAAAATAATAGCATCTATCAATAATAAAGCATATCAGTAAATGAGTTTTGATTCACCCACATAAAGGATGACAGTTAATTCCAATATTTTAAAGAAATCCAAATAAAAATATATAATTTGGTATTTTTCTAACACCTAACAAGTTTTTAAGTTTATTTATTTATTTTTGAGAGAGAGACTGAGTGAGCAGGGAGGGACAGAGAGAGAGAGAGAGAGAGTGAGAGAGAGAGAGAGAGAGAGGATCTCAAGCAGGCCCCAACTGTCAGAGCAGGGCACAGCACAGGGCTCAAACTCAAAGTGTGATATTATGACCTGAGCTCAAATCAAGAGTCAGACATTTAACTGAGCCATATAGGCATTCCTCTACTACTTAATTATTAACAAACACAGTTTAATAAAACCTCACTTAAATCCAGGTGCCTGTAAACTTAAATAACTCAGTATTTCTTATCTGGAAATGAATAGGAGCAAAGTATGGCCTTGTCAATTCCCAGTAGATACAGAGAAATGAACACTTTTATTCTGCTACAGAATTTATCTGATTATTCTGAGATGGTTTCTCCCTTATTTCGTTGATTGGCCCTGCTGACAGGAGCTCTGCTGTTTCTCCATCTCTCTCAGGAGGCAAAACTGGATATATAATGCTTTTAACTTGAGTTTTCTTATTTGGAAAAATGGGTAAAAATATTTGCAAAATACCACTGCAATGCTTTGTAAGGAATTTTTTAGTAAAATTAAATCCTGATTCTCTTTCCCTACATCCTTGCCAACATTTATTTGTGTATTTGATTTTAGCCCTTCTGACAGGTGTGAAGTGATAGTGCATTGTGACTTTAATTTGCATTTCCCTGTTGATTAGTGATGTTGAGCATCTTTTATGTGTATCTGTTGGCCATCAGTATGTGTTCTTTGGGAAAATGTTTATGCCTTCTGCCCATTTTTAAATTGTAGTTTGGTAACGAGCAATCCAGTGAAGAAATGGGCAGAAGATATGAACAGATACTTCTCCAAAGAGGACATCCAGATGGCCAACAGACACATGAAACGATGCTCAGCGTCCCTCATCATCAGGGAAATACAAATCAAAACCATACTGAGATACCACCTCACATCAGTTAGAGTGGCTAAAATGAGCAAATCAGAGGACTCTAGATGCTCATGAGGATGTGGAGAAATGGGAACTCTCTTACACCGTTTGGTGGGAATGTAAACGGGTGCAGCCCCTCTGGAAAACAGTGTGGAGGTTCCTCAAAAAATTTACAGTAGAACTCCCCTATGACCCAGCAATAGCACTGGTAGGAATTTACCCAAGGGATACAGGAGTGCTGATGCCGAGGGGCACATGTACCCCAATGTTCATTGCAGGACTCTCCACAATATCCAAAACATGGAAAGAGCCTAAGTGTCCATCAACAGATGAATGGATCAAGAAGATGTGGTTTATCTATAAGATGGAATACTACATGGCAATGAGAAAGAATGAAATCCGGCCATGTGTAGCAACATGGATGGGCCTTGAGGGTGTTATGCTGAGCGAAAGAAGTCAGGAAGAGAAGGACATATACCATATGTTTGCACGTATAGGAGGATTAGGAGGAACTTAACGGAGGACCGTGGGGGAGAAGGGGGAGAAAATAGTGGGGGAGAGGGAGGGAGGCAAACCATGAGAGACTCTTGAATGCTGAGAACAAACTGAGGACTGATGGTGGTGGGAGGAGGGGAAGGGGGGTGATGGGCATGGAGGAAGGCACTTGTGGGGATGAGCACTGGGTGTTATATGGAAACCAACTTGACAATAAACTATTAAAAAAGTAAATTGTATTTTTGTTTTGGTGTTGAGTTGTATAAGTCCCTTATATATTTTGAATATTAACCCATATCTGATAGATCATTTGCAAATATCTTGTCCCATTTACTAGGCTGTCTTTTTGTTTTACTGATGGTTTCCTTCACTGTGTAAAAGCTTTTTATTTTGGTATAGTCCCGGTAGTTTAATTTTGTTTTTGTTTTTGTGATGAGCATTGAGTAATGTAGAGAATTGTTGAGTCAGTATATTATGCACTGGAAACTGCTAAAGCACTGTTTGTTAATTATACTGGAATTAAAAAATAAACAAACCTTGATTCTTAAAGGTTGATAAAGGATGAGAAGACCTCTATAGGAGAAAGATCTGGGCCTGAAGAATTGTTATTTATGCCTCTTCTGCTTAAAAATATCCTCAAAGATTCTGAGAAGATGTGAAAAAAAGTTCTTTGGATTACTACAGTGCAATTAGAGCAAAGACAGAAACATATGGAAAATATGGTCAGTAAAATTAAGTGTTGCGTTATCTCCATAAACAGACTATGAACAGATGGGGACCAATGACTGAAGTTACAGGACCTCGGTGACATCAGCATCCAATAGGAGAAAGCAGAAAGTAAAATGAGGCATCTGCCATACCCAAGAACAACACAATGGAAAATTAAACTGGAGCATATGAGGATTTTGTACATTACAGAAGCAGGTGGCTATAAGGGGTCCATGGAGAGATTTTGGGCGTTGATGTGTTAACAAGCAAAAACTCCCTTCCAGGATAGTTTCCTGAACTGACGAGAAGTGGATGAGAGGAGTTTCCAAATTGAGCAAAATAGGGAAACTACCAGTGAAGGAAAAGAAAGACCCAATAAGTAATGGTGAAGGAAAAAAGATCCAGTAAATCTCACAAAGTAAGTCGTAGCTCTGAACACTAAAAACAAATGTGGAAAAGAATGAATAAGCCCTGGACCATGAAAACAAAATTAGAAAAAAACAATCCTCAACCACACCCTCTCCTAAAAGTTCACAAAACTTGATTTCACACAAAAAAATAAGAAAATTATCAAATTCAAATCCCAAACAACAGTATCATGAAAAAAGGTAATAAAGGTTAAAATAGCACCACCATAGATAAGTAAGTATAGTAGAAAGATATGCATGAAAGAGAGTTGCAAACCACTACTTCAAAGTAAACAGATTGGAATTTCAAAAATGGCACAGAAAGAACAGCACAAACAAAAATTAGAAAAACACAGACCTTTAGAGATAGAACTAAGTAAATAGAAATAAAAGAAAAACATTTTTAGAAATGAATATGAAACTACGAGAATTACAATAATAAAAAATACCATTTTGGGACACCTGGTTGGCTTAGTCAGTTTATTGTCCAACTTTGGCTCAGGTCATGATCTCACAGCTTGAGGCCCGTGTTGGGCTCTGTGTTGACAGCTTGGAGCCTGGAGCCTCCTTTGGATTCTCTCTCTCTCTCTCTCTCTCTCTTTCTCTTTGCCCCTCCCCTGCTTGTGCTCCGTTGGCTTAGTCAGCTAATTGTCCAACTTTGGCTCAGGTCATGATCTCACAGTTTGAGGCCCGTGTTGGGCTCTGTGTTGACAGCTTGGAGCCTGGAGCCTCCTTTGGATTGTCTCTCTCTCTCTCTTTGCCCCTCCCCTGCTTGTGCTCTCTCTCAAAACTAAACAAACATTAAAAAAAATTACCATTGTTTTCATGAAAAACAAAAACTGAAAAAAATGAAATAAAATAACACAGAGATAAAAGAACAAGAGATAAAAGAATTTGAGAAAAATTAGCAATTAGAAAAGTGAGGCAATAGAGATGCCACATGCATATAGGATTTAATGGAAATGAAAACCTAGACAAGAAAATAGAGCTGAAAAATATTCAAAAAAACTTTCAAAAGAAGGTAAGACTCAACTACTTATTGAAAAGGTACCTCAGAATCACTAATGCTGAGACATATCTTGGTAAAAGCACTAAGCTTTAAAGAAAAAGAAGGAAATATTCTATGAGTATCTGGGCAAGAATACCAGATGGTTTACAAAAGAAATAAAATCAAACTGGTCATGAGATTTTTTTGACAGGAAAACATATCAGTTATCAGAAAGGTACACGAAGAAAACAAAGAAACACACAAACATGATTCAAGGATTTTAGATCCAGCAAAGCTGACTTTCAATTAAAATACAATGCATAAACTATTAACTACATGCAAGAACTCAAGGAATGGTGTTTCCAGGAGTCCTATCTTAGGAATTTACTGGACACTGAGGTTTAGACAACCAAAAAGGACTGGGATGACATTAATCTAAAGACTTGAGGTGAGCCAAATTTACATGTAAAATGTATAAGATGTAGATAAAATTCAACTGTAAGAAAATGAGAAGAACCTATGAAAAAATATAAACATTTTAAAGTTCTTGTGTTGGTAGTAGGAATATTGTTATTCTGAGAATGTTTTCTGTTACATGGATCAAAGCAAATGTGTAATTATGATATATTCTATTTCTTTTATTGCCAGTGTCCTTGAAAAAGTGGACTCTCAGAAGAGAAAAAAGGAGATATAGATTTAATGGAGAATTTAAATGAACTCCTATAGTTCATCAGGATGAACCCCTGAAGTTTTTCATTTTCAGAACAAATGAAATAATAGCATGTATTTCTAACCTCTGCCACCAAAGTGGCTTTGGGATACTTAATGAGTTTAATGAGATTAATGAATGTAAGCATTCTGAATTCTTAGAGCTGTGGATTTTGCAAGTGCAGTGAACTCTTATTAATGTATTTTGCACAGGTAAAAAGTTGCATACAAAAAGGAATGTTTACTATGACATCATAGCAAACCTGATCAGAAATGAAAATACTGTAAACTAAAGTTACTAGTCAGTGAGAAGCGGCAGAAGTTGGATCCCTTGGCCC
The DNA here is from genome assembly GCF_003009895.1 of Hyaena hyaena. Classification (NCBI taxonomy): domain Eukaryota; kingdom Metazoa; phylum Chordata; class Mammalia; order Carnivora; family Hyaenidae; genus Hyaena; species Hyaena hyaena. The sequence goes on from NW_024081724.1 coordinate 199,197, forward strand.
TACAGTGATGGGCTCTGTCTCTCCCTGAACTTTACCCAGAACTGACGGGACGAACAAGACACAATCCTATGTATAGCAGAATAGCCTCTATAGCTTCTCTTTGTCCTTTGACAGTGGAGACCGAAACCATAATCTGGGCTGTCTTAAATGCCCAATAACAACAGGTAGTATTTTAGAGTATAAACACATGCCAAATACTGTGGGGATATTACTATGGTGATAAGCTCATAAAGTCCTTCAACCTGCTACTGATCTAGGTGTATTTTAATATCCTTATTTTTTACAGATGATGAAATTGAAATCCAAAGACTATAACAACATAGTAGGTTCTCAAGCCAGGATTTGAACTGGAGAGGGCTAATTTGCTCTTTGGTATCTTCAACTGTTCTGCGTGTAAAGTAGTGGTACTTGTGGAGTATGTTGAGATAAGGTAAAACAATGTCTAAAAGAGCTAGTGACTATGGTTATTGTGACTGCCATTTATTTTAACCTCGAAAGCATTTAGTATGGACAGTAGTAATTAGAGATGGAGAGAAAGGAAGAGAGAACATACATAAGGAACTTTATAAACTAACCCCAAAGCAAGGTTAGACACAGGCTGAGGTGTGGGGAAGTCAAGCAAGGAATGGGGACAGTGAATAAGATTTGCTGCCTGCCTTTGAGGAGACCACAGTTCATAGGCTAGGGGCTGACTCATCGTATTTAGAGAGTTAATTGGAAAGAGGAGGGCCACATGTCTCTGTGTAATGAAAATGACAAGAGCAGAGGCAAAAGCTATCATATCATCAACATGAAATAACGTTCCTGGGAAAGCTTTGCTGCCCTATTGCGAGGAGGAAGTTGGGATGACACATAAATATCTGGAGATTTTTGCTTAGCTAAGATGTTTGGGTAAAGATTTTATAATAGTCCAGGACATCCCCACATAGTCCTTCTGCTTGGTATTTTATGACACTAAGAAGGTGCGAAGGTACAGATTTATAATCCAATCAGAGGCCTTGGAACAAATGAATGATGTATGCCCTATCCAGTCACTATTTATATGTTATAAACGGTATCCCCTGTTCATATTATTATTGGGGCTTGAGAATGAAGAAAGAAGAATGACCAAACAGAGCCCCAACTAATGGCCTACATTCTTCAAAAATGTCCAAGTCATGAAAGAAAGAGACTGAAGAAACCAAAGGGATAGAATCATCAAATGCAATATGGTCTGGATCCAGTAATCAAAGGACTATAAATGCTAGAAAAGACATTATTGAGACCATTGAGGATTTGGGAATATGGCCCAAAAGTTAGCTGCCAGTACTGTCAATGAGGAATTTCCTGAATTTGTTAATTATGCTGTGATTATGTTAGAGAATATCCTTGTACTTAGGAAACACATACTGAATGGTCAATAGTAAGGGAAAAAAGGGCATGTTGCCTTCAACACATGCTCAGGTGGTTCAGAACAAAGACTGTGTATACACATACAAATACCATTATTTTTTAACATATATGTATATATGTATGTCCATGTAGAAAGAGAAAGGGGTACATGTCTGTGTGTGTGAGGTGGGGAAAGATAAAGTATATGTGGCAAACTTAAAAACTGATGGTGTTATAAATGGAGTTATAAATGGCATTGGCACACCGATACTTAGGAGATACGTGTGAAAAAAACACAAATGAAACATGTAGTGATAACTACCTATAAACCACCTATAAGCCGCCTAGAGGATCCCTAGGTGACCACTGCTATATGAATTGAGGAACAAACAAACTCTTAACCTCAAACTGTCTACCGGTCCTTCCCACCCACCCCCTGCCCCTGTTCTTCTCTTCTTTAATTTCCATGTGATGCTTGCTTCTTTTTCTTCACTCTAAGCCTCATTCACTCAAGAACCAAGTTTAAAAACCAAGCCAAATTAAGCAATAAACTGCAGTGGGGTTCCTGCTGTGCGACGGACTCCAAGACGCTGCCTGTGATGAGACTGTCTGGACAGAGTCTTGGTATCTACCAGCAGTGAGAGAGTGCTCGGCCCCTCTTCTGGTCTCAGAAGACTAAAAGAGAGTCAATTTTGTGATATGTGTTTTAATGTTTGTATCCCCCTCTAATTCCAGTCCCCACCATAAATCAAAGAGGCTAAACAATGCATCTAGAATGATTCCAAGATCTCACTCTCCACTTTTGCCTAATCTCTCCTTCCAAAGATCCTTGGGCCCCTTTCATCCCAGGAGAATGAAATGAAACCATTTTTTAGCCAAAACCACTTGATCCACCAAAGGAAGAAGAGAGTTATTAAATGCTATATGTGGGGCGAACCAACACAGAGGGAGCCCACACCTGGGCTCATTCTTTCTAGGCCACCATTACTCTAGGCGTTTACTCACACGGAATCTTTCTTTTCCACTTTTTTCCGTCCCTCCATCACTCTACTCAACCTTGCCTAACTAACTATTACTCATCTAAGGCTTCCAGATGTATATTTTCTGCCTGGAAAACTTCAGGGTACTTCTAGCTGTTAAAAAGTGTGCCAATATATGCTGACATGACAAATTTTGCTTTTTCTCTGTTAACAGCTACTACTCTGTTGAAATTGATTAGAAATTTTCTGTATTCCTTATTAGACTGTAGGTTTCTTGAAGAATGTAGCTTTCTTGAGGGTCATTATATCCCCATGTCTAATAGCATTCGCCACCTAGGAGGAACTTAATATTGGTCCACTGTATAGTATTTACAATTTATTTTTGTACCTATGTGCTAGAAACTGTGCTAAATGATTTACATGTATTAATCCTTACAATAACTTCTAAATTGTGCTGAATTATTTTAATTTTCTTGATTTATTCAGGTTACATAGCTTTCTCAAAGTGCCAGTGCTAAGAAGAGAAACAGGGAGGAAAGAATATAATCTTTTATTGGTTGTTTAAAAATTTCAAGTTTATTTCCTATAAATGTTTACTCAACATTTTTGTATACTTAGCATTTGCCTTTCAACATGGCATTTACCTTCTAGAGAAAAAGACATTGCAAGCAAATTGAAATCCATTTTATCTCACCGTCTTCTGAAACAGGAAAAATAATCTAAAGGGTGGGGATTCATAATTTTGTCTCTATAGAATCTGTAATAATAATATAATTTGAACGTAAAAGCACCCATAGTATTTTTATTTGCAATTTTTATATCGTACACATAATGTACTGTTTTAAAACTTAAAAAAAAAAAAAAACCCTACAGATACATATGAAGAACTAAGGAATACTACTGAGATAGCACGTGTCTAACTTAGCCATAAATCCTTTAAGAAAACATAGCTCACTTAAAATTATTCACAGATAGTTTTCTAGGTAATAAGGATACTGCAACCAAAATGGAAAGGAGGTTAAGATTTGGAGAGCCACATGTAATTTTTAAAAATCTGAAGTCTGTATAAAAATCACCAAGGGATCTCTCTGATCAGACATGCCATTTTATGGAGAGTTTCCATGGCAATCAATCAGTGTGTCTTAGGAGTCAATATATTTTCTATCTCACCAACTTGGGGGATTGAAATGTTAGAGAGGGGGACATGTAGGGCAACTTTCACATACGGTAAACACATGTTTAAAATTCCAAGTGAAAATCTGGCCTTTTCTACTTGAACATGAAACCTACATTTGGGATGAAATCAAAATCACAAGTAAAATGGAATACAGATCACAAATCTGAGTTCAAAACCATTAATACACAGTAGTTGGATACTAAAATTTTAATAATAGCCATCATAATAATGAAATATCATGGACACTAAAGACAGCTCTTCATAGATCAAAGAAAGCAAATGAGTCATTTCAAAAAATTAAATTTTATATTTCACTATTTCAAAAGTTAAAATAGTCACACTTGTCATACTTCTTAGAGAAAACTCCACTTGCAGAAGGTTCAGCAATTAGAAATAGTACAAGTAAACTTGGGCTCTGACTCATATTTTAAGTTGTTCAATGTTATTAATTTTTGATGTATTTGTAATCCCAATAAAAATCATATTTGATATTCCAACGAGCAATTATTATACTCACTTTTATAGATAAGTAAATAGAGCTTCAAATAGTGTCAACAACCTGTCATAGCCACATAGCATAATACAAAGGACATAAACCAGAATCTTCATATCCCTTTTCATTATCTTCTTGGATTTCAAGACTGTATCAAATATTATCTTTATATACCTACTTTATAATGTTTTCCAGTACATTTCAATAACAAGGAGAATAATTTTATTATTATAATAGTAGCTAATTAGTTTCCATGGCCTGTTCTACATTATATGGGTGTTTGAAATCTTCCAAATACACTGTTCAATGACCTGGATGTTCTTATGTCAAAACTATCCTATGTAAAAAGTTAGAGATTTTGAGAACCTATTTTAGCATGTTGTGATTGCAAAAGGAGCATTGTCAGAAGCCTGCTCCCTTAATGAACTAGAAATAAAAGGCAATTCTCCATGTCTGTTTCTTCACTCATAAATTTATCCCATATAATTCACAATGAAGACAATAAAATAAGTTTGAGAGCACTCTGAAGAACAAAAAGCATTCTGTGATCACAGAGGTCACTCTGGTGAGGGGAGGGGTTCATACTGGACTGTGCACAAGGCAGCAAGTGATTCAGCAGAGTATCATCTAAATGAAAACTAAGAGCCATTAAGTTCCAGCTCATCACCAATTACTCAAAGGTTAGGGCCTCTCAATCAAGTGCCACCAGAAACAAATTGAAAATTGGCAGAGCACAAAATAGATGACAGTCAGACTCTGGAATGTGAGCCAGTGAGCATGAGGAGGGCTGAAGACTGCTGAAGCAGAGGCTTTGGGGATGGTAGGTGCACAGGAGTGATGTAACAGAACTCAACCAGTGCAAGGTTTCTTCACTCCCTATTGACAAACACTCAGATGCATAAAGTATAATTTGGAGTGTATTCCCTAAAGAAGTACAGTGTTCTCTTAGACTAGAAGTCCAATGCAACCAGAAAGAGGCAAAAGAAAGCAACATAGGTAAACATGGGACAGAACAGCCTGTACTGTAAGTTTGGAAATTCAAACACAGTTCATAGAGGCAAAATTGCAGAGCATTCTATTAAACAGACATGACCAATTTTCATAAGAATGAAATCTCTTGCTACAGTTGTGGAGAGATAGATCAGGCTGAAAGAATACAGATACTGGCTTTTAAATTAGGCTCAATTTCAACTGTGGGCCCTGCAACCCCAGACTTTATAAGTTTTCTAAACCTTTCACTTTCCTCACTAATATAAGGGGGCTAATCATGCTATTCTATAAGCATTAAATGATATAATACACACAAAATGCCTAGCATAGAGAAACACTGGGCCTGACTTTATTTATTTTATTAAAAATTTTTTAATGTTTTATTTATTTCTGAGAGAGATAGTATGAACATAGGAGGGTCTGAGAGAGAGAGGGATATACAGAATCTGAAGCAGGCTCCAGGCTCTGAGCTAGCTGTCAGCACAGAACCTGACACAGGGCTCGAACCCACAAACCGTGAGATCATGTCCTGAGCCGAAGTCAGCCGCTTAAAGGACTGAGCTACCCAGGCGCCCCATTATTTTTATTTATATTGTTTGTTTTGAATTTGCTTTTACTTAGTACAGTGATTCCAAGGATACATGGAAACCAAGGGTCTATATTATTTAAAAAAAAAAAAAAAACTTGAATGCCCATTTTGCTTCTGATGTGTCCTATGTTCTAAGAAAACTGATGAAATTAGGAGTAGACAAAATATGTCTGCTTGTTTCCTAAATGATTGTCTGTGTGTGTGTGTGTGTGTGTTTGTGTGTGTGTGTGTGTGTGTGTGTGTGTGTGTGTGTGAGAGAGAGAGAGAGAGAGAGAGAGAGAAGGGAGAGAGAGGAGGAGGAGAAGAGTGGAGAAGGAAGTAGGGAGAAAACAAAGCACAAAGGAAGCCTAAAAGCATTGGAAAATGGTCACTTCCTATGGCTACAAGCCTGCAGAGAATTCCTGAGTCTTCCAGGAAGGACGCCTTGGTAGGGAAAGGGCAAAGGGATACCTGGGTGAAGACCCACCTATGAGCTGTTAGAGTCACTCCAGAGGCTTCTGGTTGATGTTTCTTGTTATACATTAAATCCTCTAGCTTCTATTAAAAAGTTAAGCTTTATAGAAGCATTCAAAATGAATATCTTTGAGGGAGATGTTTATTGCTATCATATGAGAGGGAAGAAAAAAAACAAGAGAAAAATCTCTAAGGTTTTCTTTAGTGGGTTGCAAATCACTGAATTATGAGTTACACAGATATTTACAAGCTTGGCCTAGATAGAGTATAGTAATCTATAAATGCTGCTCAAGTGATTTATGGCACAACTATCCTAACACATTACCAATAGCAGGAAATGTCTTTAATTTATTCTCAGTGATGCACATTTACATTATTCATAACAAGCCATTTATAGGGAAATGTGCAACCCTTAAACTAAAGTGAATGCATCTCTAGTGGGTTTTGAGCAGTTATAACTGTCTAATAAATGCTCATATCCTAACTTACTGTACAAGCCAATGTAAATGTTCACCAGCTAATCCTGTAAACACTTTATTCTGTGAATTAGTGAATAGTTCTGGAACGCAAGGCAAAACATGTAGACTAACAAAGTTGTTTGGGTCCTGAACGATAAAGAACCTACTTTCCTTGCTGAAATTTTGTTAATGCATGAAAAAGAAACTCATCTTTTATTCCTGATCCCATATTGTAGATTTGTCAGGTGTAGCAGAGGGATATATTTCAAAGTTCCGAGGATCTCTTAGCATATTTGGCTACTGACCAGAGGATGTACCGTCTAGCAGACTACAGGTCATAGGTCTAATTTTCAATCTACCTGTGTCAAGACAAAAATAATATTCTGAGCCTTTCTGGCTTTTTAATATAAATATATGCATGTATATAGCTTAGAGATAGAGGTAATAAGAAAGAGAAGAAGGGGTGGTGAAGGAGACAGGAACAGAGATGAGAGGGAATGAGGGATCTAGGAAAAGGGAGCCCCGTACTAAATCACCAAGGGCTTTCATATGTTTTTATAATTTATTTCTCTCAGGAATCCCTAGGTGTAGGTAATTAAATAACAATGTTTTATATATATAGTATATATAAATAAATATATTATATATATATATATATAAGTGAGGACTATGCCTCCAAATACACAGTGTTTATAATTCCAATAGTCCATCTCTTACCAGTCAACCATATAGCCCCAATTTAAAATAATAACTCTGGAATTGCCACAGCTGTGTACTTTTTGCAGGTCTTAATTCAGAAAACTCCATGAACAGAATATTTTTCTTTTATAAATTTAAACAGCTATAAACGGTAATTATATTATGTATTCAAAATGTAACATTTCATTGACTTTGTGTCTTTTGTTCTTGACGATGCCTCAGTTTCTCTAACTCTGTGTTATCCATCACTTGGCCATTGGTCAAGTCATTCCTTGTCATTAGGCAAATATTTAGTGAACTAGTAGCCAACTCTTCCAAGGTCTAGATTCCCAGATAAATTCTATATAGTGATAGATATCTACAGACACCACTGCCTTTTTAGAAAACAATTCTCCCCCTGCTTTTGCACTGGAACTTCTCAAATTAGTAAATGACTTTGACAGCTAGCTTGTATAGCTGATGCATTTTAAACATAAAGAAACTTGTTTTCAAACCCTGGAAAACCATGCCCTGAGCCTGATAGACACTGGAATGTTCCAAGGCCTAAGACTGTATTAAAGTCAGGGACTTATAACTCAATTTTATAGAAGTTTGAGAATACAGGCAGAATTCCATTATTCTAAATGCCATTATGACAGAGATCATATACAACAATCTATTTCCATGTATCATACAATTGTCCATGGCAAGAGTAGTTTGTTGCATTAATTACAATGATGTTCTGTTGCAAAAAGTTGCCCAACAAAAATTTCAGCCCATTTCTTTCAAGCTAAGGGTCATTATCAAAAAGAATAAAGAGTGTCATTTCCATTGCTATTTCTCTGGCAAAGTCTATGTAGGGAAGAACAGAGAAGAGGGCAAAGAGATTTATTCATGAAAATTAAAGTGCTAAATTATACTTTATTTAAAAATCTACCTCAAAGTTTTTCACTAACCTCTAATAGAAGAAAGAATCAGAGTGTGTGTATGTGGGTATACACATATAAAATAATCAGGGGGACAATACATTATGATTGTATTATACATTTTACCTTATTTTATAGCTCCCGTTATATCTTTTTCAAACTTGTGCTGAGATTTTCTCTTAAATTACCCCCTAATATCAGCTACTTCCAATATACTAATTTTAGAAAATTTCAAAACCACCATCAAATTACTTCATGCCCACAGATTTTGAACCCTGGGCTACCAGAAATACTAGTTTAGTTTCAAAATAATCTTTTTTTGGTGAAATACTACATAGTTTAGTTTATATATTCGTGAAAATAAATATTACTGTATCCTCCTATTGTGTCCGTGGCAAGTCAAATCATCCAGTATCTTTGAAATTTATACATAGTCATCCTGATTTATTATTTCAAATGTTTAAAAATAATGTAAAATATATAGTAACAGAGGAATAAATCTACTGATCAATCCACTGTTACTGGACCGTAGAAAACACTACACGTTGTAACAGTTTTGAAGAGGAAGAAAGAAGGAGAAGGAGGAGGAATAATAGGAAGAGGAGGAAAGGAAAAGAAAGGAGAAAGAGAGGAGGAGGAAGAGGAGGAGGAGAACTAGAAGAGAGAGAAGGAAAAAGGATAATAAACTATACATCTTAGAGACTCAGAGCACAACTCTCGCATTAACTCAATTTGCATGTACTTTGATAAATCTGATTGAAGTCAATTCATTCTATTTCAGTGTAAGGTAAATACAAGTTGAGATACAGCTAGAACTGTCTGATACTTGATCAGAGTATGTGTAACTATGATATAAGATTTTGGTTTCAGAAGATCTACCTGCTTGTATGAGTAACCAGAAGATATCTGAACATACAAATAAATGAAGTATAACTAAAGGAATATCTATAATGGAAGTTTTTAGAAGGTAGGCTGCTAATAAAGCACATATTAATTCTATATGCTGCCAATTCAAAGGTAATTTGTTAATCGACCATTTAAAAGACGTTTGTTCTTGGTTCCCATTTTAACTGATTGCCCTCAGTTTGTTAACAGCTGCACTGTACTCCAGGCAAGACAGCTTCTGCGCTTAGAGGATGCTGTTATCAATCAGTTCGTACTCAGACTCTTTGCCTGTGTTCAGTGACTTTCTATATGTCATCATGATCGCAAGATACCTGACTTTTAGCAGGGGCTTTTCTTACTCTCTTATGATTACAAAGAGCTCATTCTCTTGTGATCCCAAAATAAGATTAAATGATAACATATATTTAACTATTTGTATTGTTCTCTCTTTTTGCCATCATGTAAATACCTTTTTTCTCTTCACTGAGATTCTGAGTTTTTTAAGGATTAGAACAATGTGATATAGATCTGCAAAAGTACCAAGCAATATATAAGCTCCCTAAAGCCGATATTCAATATTTAGTAATTAAATATTAAATAGGCATCTAATATAACCTTCACCTAAAGGAGTTTTAATAAATGTCATTATTTTTAAAAGTTTTATTTGATTGATAAGTCATTTATGATGGATCTATATATATATAGATATATCTATTTTCATTGTCACATATAGAAATATGTGTATGTGCACACATATAAACACACACACAAATCTATTTTTAAAATTAGGTTCCTGTTAAAGGACAATCAGCTAAAAAGGCTGTTAGCCTATATATAAAAGACAAATCATTCTGTTTTAAAGTGAAAGTTAAATACTTCCAAACCAAGCCAACATAGTAAATCACTAAACTGTTCTGAATTAATATTTGAAAAAGTTTTAAGCTAAACAAATTGATTTGAAATTATACAAATAATACAACAAAAGTACAAGGAATCAGGAAGCATTTATATATATTACACCACCCTGAGGCCTTTGAGAATGTCTTTATCTCTTGGTTGTTAGGATGTGTCTGCTTTAGGACTGCTTGGTTGGCCCCATGCTGTACCTATGACATGTGAAACCCACCATGACAATCTCTCATACTACTTTCTATGAGAAGGTAGGTACAGAAAGGAGAGACTGGATAGACTGACAAACAAAAGGAGATGTAACATTTTTATATTTTCTTATAATATCATAATTATGGAACGAAGTGTAGAAAATGCAACAAGAGAAGTACTTGAATTTTGGAGACCATGATACAGTGATGAAATAAAATAAGGAAAGGAGCCTCACAAAGTGTGGAAATACTTATTTCCTATAGAGTGTTTTTAACACTGGTGAATTTAGTAATTTCATGTAAGTTTAATATTTAAAAATTAATATCTGTACATTAGCCATCAACAATGGGAAAGTGAAAATAACAATTTCATTTACTATAACATAAAAATGTGAAAATAGAATAAGATGAGCCAAACTTCCTAATTGAGAACTATAAAACATTATTGAATGAAAGTAAAAATCTTAAAAATGGAGAGATATGCCATAATCATGGATTTAAACACTATTGTTAAGATATCAGTCCTTCCCAAATTGATCTACAGATTCCATGAAATATCAAAGCACACACAGCAGAACTGTTGGAAGAAACTGTCACTTTAATTCTAAAATTTATATGGACACGCAAATGACACAGAATAGTTATGCCAATCGAAGAATTTAAAAAAATTGAAATATTTATATTACCAAGTTTAATCAGTAGTTTAAACCTATAGTAATTAAGACAGTGTGATGTTGGTGTGTGGATAAACCAATGGACTAGGTACTCTGAGTGTGCTTTTCTCCATTTTTACATGCTTTGCTGCTAATGACTTGCACTTGAGACTCTCAGATGATTGTTCCTGGACACTTCCACTACATTTCTAAAACTCTAAGGAAAATCATGACTACTCCCCTCAATTCCCTAAAAGTCAGCCTATAGCTGGTGAATAACTAGTGGCAGGGGACATAAGCCCAGTTCCTTGGCCTCAAGGAGGGACAATTCTGTGGTATAATTATATTCTAGAGCTATTTTTAAGATCAGACTGAGTTGGGGACTTCATTTGAGATGGCAAATTGGCTTCTTTCCTTATTCAATTCCATGTCACCATTACTGTTTTGGTTTCTCATGGGAATATTTTCTTAATAAATCACTTGCACTGAATTATTGGCACAGGATTTAACTTTGGAAGAACTCAAACTAATACACTTGTAAAACACATTACACAAAGTTGTTTGTTTTTGTTTTTTAAACAAGGACCATAGATCTAAATGTGAAAACTAAATGCATTATGCTTTTAGGAGAAAATATAGAATGTTTTTATGGCCTTGGGTTAGATAAAGATTTATTAAACAAGACAAAATAGATAATCAAGCTCAAAAGAGAACAATAAACTGCACATTATTAAAACTAACAACTTCTACTAAAACAAAATAACCCATTTTAATGAAGGTAAAAAGATAAAGGTTGGAAAAATATTCATAATGCATACTTCTGAGAAAGGACTTATATCCAGAATATATAAAGAGCTTCTTTAAATCAATAAAAATAGGAAAGTGATATCAGCAAGACAAGTGGAATAGGTGGTTCCTGATTTCAGTCCCCCTACAGAGAAATACCAACCAGCAACCAGAGTCCATAGACAAGATACCTTTGCCAAAATCCTAAAACTAGGGGTTAGGGTGAAGCACACCTTGGACCACAAACACACACAAAAAGACACACATACACACACACACAGACACACACACACATCATTAGAAGGTAAGAGGAATGGTTTCTCTTTGGGTGCACAGCCTCTCCCCCAGGCTGACAGAGCACTACATCCAGAAAGCTACCTTGGGCCTACTGTTTCTCCAGTAGGGAAAAGAGAACCCAAGGTTATAGAATGCTTTCCTATTGTTACAGAATGCTTCCCTGAAGGCCAACTTGGGTTTTGCCTCATGGGAATCACTGGGGGAAATCAGCAAACTAGACCACTGTGGATTATCTAGAGATAGAGAACAGAGGCTGGATCCAGAAAAACCAGAACATGGATCTTGGAAACATGTTTCTGCTGGCAATAATGCTCAAGCAGAGATGCCAGCCAGTGGCTTTGCCTATGTACATTGCCGAGGTGGCAGCCTCCTTTGGCCAAGGAGCTGGGTGAGTAGTTCTATCTGGTTTGTGTCCACCAGCCAATGGGTTATCCTGGCCATGGAGAGCCCATTTTACAGCTTCACCTGGGTAATAAAGAAGTCAGCAGCCCTACCCAATGGATGAGCATAGCCACTAGCCCCACCTACCCAGAAAGCCTTGAAAGAGACTTTGATTAGCCATGAAGCTCATTCAGTGATCAGCCTGGGTAAAAGATCAAGCTTGCATCCTGCACAATGGTTGAGGAGAGATGCCAGTTCTGCCTGAGCAAGGAGGCTGACAGTGACCATGGAAAGCCTCAATGCCCAGCCTACGTTGGTGTCCCACTGTGGAGCTCAGCATACAATCTTGTCTGGCAAAAGAATACATACTACAGCCCAGTCTGATTGCTGGGCACAGCTTATGGTCTCACTCAGGCAAGAAGCCCAGTTAGTATTGCTGCCTAGTTATGGAGTACAACAAATGGCACTGTCCTGTCATGGAACACAGCCTACAATCCTGTCCAACCAGAGGTGATTGCAGAACCCAGGTAGTGGTCTCATTTGAATGTGGAGCCCAGTCAGCACACTCCCAACCTCAAAGCATGGGCAATGACCCCACCCAACTAAAGACAACAATAGTTAAGTCTCACCTGCCACAGACATTACCAGTTAACTCATTCAGAACAACAAACTATGCTGAAAGGAAAAGGTTTCTTTTCTGAAGGGAAACTGTAAAGGCTTGAAGAGGAGGTAGCTTCCTCAATTGTGTTACCAATGCAAGGATACAAGACTCATAAAGAATAATCAGATAAACATGACACCACCGAAGGAAACTAATATAGATCCAATAACCAATTCTAAACAAATGAATATCAATGATCTGTCTACAGCAAACTCAGAATAATTCAGAATAATCCTCTTAAGTTCAATGAATACACAGATAGACAATAAAACAAATTTTGGCAAACAATGCATGAACAAAATGAAAAGATCAATAACGGGATATAAACATTCACACACACACTCAAACACACACACACACACACACACACACACAAAACTGCACATAAAAATCCTAGAGCTGAAGAATATAATGACTGAGCTGAAAAATTCAATAGTTTCAACAGCAGACTTGACAAAACAGAAGGAAAAGTCAGTGAACTTGAGGACAAATCACTTGAAATTAACCAGTCAGAAGAACAAAATGAAATATAAATGAAAAAGTTAAGAAAGCTTATGGTACTTATGAGACAACATCAAAATCTTTTTGCATTCCTATAAGCATTATAGGAATTTCAGAAAAAGAGGAAGAGAAAGGGACAGAAAGCTTATTTTAAAAATAGTGGATGAAAGCTTCTCAAATGTGAGGAAAGAAAGAACATCTTGATTCATAGCTCAAATATCTCCAAAGGTTGAACCCAAAAAGAATTATATCAAGACACATAAAAAAAATGTCAGAAAGTTAAAGGCAAAAAGAATTTTTAAAGCTCAACACAAAACGTGAAAACATATGAATGTGTCAAAATCACCAGCACAGTAAATAGACAGATAAATTCAGATTCTCTAGTATTGTAATAGTGGTGCATAAATCACTTTCAACTCTAGTTAAAAAATTAAAATAAAAGGTATTAAATAATTACCATGTTTACAACAATTTGTTATTTAACACAAAATATTAACAATATATCAACAATAACAGCAATAACCTAAAGTGTGAGCAGGGAGAGAAGAAAAGGTATAGAATTTTATTAAATTAGGTTGTATACTATCAAAGATAGGTTGTTACTAACTTAAAATAGGATATTATCACTATAAGATATTATATGTGTCATAGTAATCCTAAAGGAAAAAATCTGTAGAAAATATATGATAAAGTTAAAAAAATAAAAGTGTAACACCACAAATATGTTGTTTACAAGACAGTCACTTTGGCTTTAAGGACACACATAAAGTGATCACAAAAAGAAAGAAAAATATATTCCAAGCAAATGGAAACTAAAAGAAAATGTAGTAGCTATACTTACATCAGACAAAATAGGCTTTAAGTTAAAAAGAGCCACAGAGACAAAAAGCTCATTATATTATGATCAAGAGGTCAATTCATCATGAAGATGTAACAATTATAAATATGCACCCACATTGGAATGCACGTGCACATGCACGTGCACACGTATGTGCAGAACCAGAAGGATAAATAAATAGCAACACAATTGTAGAGGGCTTTAATAGCCCACTATCAATAGTGGATGGATCATTCAGACAGAAAATCAATAAGAGAACAGTGGATTTGAGCATCACTACAGACAAAATAGACCTAATATACTTATCTGGAGCATTCTCTCCATTTACAGAACAATTCCTCCAGTAGCTGAATACACATTCTTCTCAAGTGCACACAAAATATTCTCCAGAATTGATTATATGTTAGGCCACAACATATAATAAAGAAACAACAAAACAAGTTTCAACAAATTCATAATTGAAATTATATCAAACATCTTTTCTAACCATAATGATAAGAAGCTGGAAACCAACAGCAGGATGAAATTGGAAAATTCACTAATATGTGGAAATGAAATAACACATTCCTGAATGATCAGATCAAAGGAAAAATGAAAAGAGAAGTCCAAAAATATCTGAGACAAGTAAAAATGGAAACACAGGGCAGGAGAAATATGGCAGAGCAGATCCTAAGCTCACCTTGGCCCATGAACACACTGAGTTAACAGTTACATCTGAACAACATCTGAAAGTGACCTGAAGACTGGCAGAACAGACCTTCCACAGTTAATCATAAAAAGAAAGGCACATGGGAAAGGGTAGGAGGGGCAGAGATGCGGTTGGGAACTAAACCCCCAGTGAGACTAACTACAAATGGGAGGGGTGACACAATCCCAGAGAAGTGAGAGGATCAGACCCCACACTAGGCACCCAGGTTCTGGGAACTAGTTATGGATACTGAATCCCCATAACACCTGGCTTTGAAAAATACTGAGGCTTAAGTCCTGGAGCTTTGAAAATCAGCAGGGCTCAACTCCAAGAAAGCAGGAGAAAGATAAAAAAGTGAGTCCCTGCCTTTAACAGAGCCAGCAAGATAAATAACCCTGCTGGAGATACAGCACAGAAGTAGCAGTTTAAAAAGCACCTGGGATACACCTAAAGGAGATTTATTTGCTAATGTCAGAAATGTGCTGGAAGTGCAGAGATCTCCAGGAGCCTTCTCCAAAACCAAAAGTGTTGATGAGTGCCATTTCTCTTCCTTTACCCCAGCCTAGATAACCTGAAACTTGTAGGAACCAATATTAACACTCTCCACCTATTTTGCCGGCACTGCATGCCCTGCTCCACCATTCATTAGAAGACCTGCCCCATCCAACCTTCTAGCCTCAACAGACATTCCTCCAAAATCACACCAAGCAAGCAGCCCCAGCAGGGGCTTATTCTACAACAAAGTGTCTCCTGCCTTTGGGAGAAGGAGAGATAACCCCACACAAAAGTGCAGTGCACCAGCAATTCCAGCATCCAAGCCTTTTAGCTGACTGTGCAGGTAAAAGGCCTGGCATTGGATACACCTGCAACTGTGGCAAAGATGCTGACTACAGCCGCCTAGTTGGACTGCTGGCCAACATATGGACATATGGATGGCCAACAGACACACGAAAAAAAGATGCTCAACATCACTGATGCTTAACATCACCAGGGAAATACAAATCAAATATATAATGAGATATCACCTCACACCTATCAGAATGGCTAAAATCAACAACACAAGAAACCAGAGGTGTTGGTGAGGATGTGGAGAAAGAAGAGCCCTCTTGCACTATTGGTGGGAATACAAACTGGTGCAGCTACCTGGGAAAACAGTGTAGAGGTTCCTCAAAGTTAAAAATAGAACTACCCAAATATCCAGCAGTTTTACTACTAGGTATTTACCCAAAGAATACAAAAATACTAATTCAAAGGGATCCATGTACTCTGCTATTTATAGAAGAATTATCTCCAATAGCCAAATTATGAAAACACCCCACATATCCGTTGAATGATAAATGGATAAAGAAGATTTGGTATATGTGTGAGTACATCTCTCTCTCTCTCTCACACACACACACACACACACACACACACACACACACACACACACAGGAATACTATTCAGCCATATAAAGAATGAAATCTTGACATTTGCCAAAACACAGATGAAGCTGGAGAGTGTAATGCTAAGTGAAACAAAGACAAATACCATATGATTTCACTTATCTGTGGAATTTAAGAAACAAAATAAACAAGCAAAGGGGGAAAAAGGAGAGAGGGAGGCAAACCAAGAAATATATTCTTAGCCACATAGAACAAAATGGTTAGGAGGGGAAGTGGGTGGATGGGTGAAATAGTTGATGGGGATTAAGAAGTACACTCGTGATGAGCACAGGGTGATGTATGGAAGTGTTCAATCACTATACTGTATACCTGAAACTAATATTACACTATGTGTTAAGTAATATAAGTGTTCTCAACACAAAATCAAAAATAAACAAAAAAAAGGTATCTATGTGAGGTGATGGACGTGTTACCTTCCCCTACCATGGAATCCTTTCATAACGTGTATATATATCAAACTCACACTGTACATCTTTAAACTTAGTGATATTTGTCAATTTTTCCAGTAAATCTTGAGGGAAAATAAGAAAACTATACCCCCAAGATAAAAATAAATGCATTTAAAAAACAATAGGTAAATGACTTGAACAGGCATTTTATAAATAAAATCTCTAAATGGCTTATTAGAGCCAAATAACTCAACATTAGTAGAGAGATGCCAGTTAAAATCACAGTGAGATATCTCTACAAACTCAATGGGATAGGTAAAATTTTAAGAGGAAAAACTTGCGCAGCACTTGGGTGGTTCCGTCAGTTAAACATCTGACCCTTGATTTTGGTGCAGGTCATGATCTCATGGTTTGTGAGATGGAGCCTCACATCAGGCTCTGTTGTGAGGCTCTTACAGAGCCTGCTTAGGATTCTCTCTCTCCTCCTTTCTCTGTCCCTCCCCCACTCATGCTTGCATGCTCTGTCTCAAAAATACGTTTTTAAAAATTAAAAAAAGGAAAAAACTTGAAAACTTTTAATGTAGATGAGGATGTATTAGAAACAGTACACTTGTACATTCCTGAAAGTACTGTAAAATGGTTCTGTAACTTTGAAAATTGTATGAACATTTCTAAAGAACATATACGTATCTTATGACCTAGTTATTCCACTCCTAAATATGTGTTCAAGAGAAATGAGTTCATATATCTACCAAATGACTCACAGAATGTTCACAGTAGCTATATTCATATTAGCCCTAAACTAGAAACGACCCAAATGTCCACTAACAAGAGAATGCATAAATAAATGATGCTATATTCCTACAATAAAATACTATTTAGTGCTAAAAAAGAGCAAAGTACTGACCTGTTCAATGCTTATAAATCTCAAAAATATTGTATTAAGCAAAATAAGCTGGACACAAAAGAATATATATTGTGTCATTCCATTTATATAATGTACAAGACATAATATAAAGCTAATAAGATCAGATACAAAAGGTTACATATTGTACTATCCCAATTCCATGAAGTTTAAGGCAAGCAAAAGTAATAAATGTGATCAATGATAAAAATAATAATAGTGGTTAATTTAGGGTATGGAATTCTGCATATAAAGTGAAAAGTGGCATCAAGGTGCCTACACGGTACTAGAACTGGCCTACATTTTGATCTGTTTGGTGATTATTCAGCTGTATAAAAAGTAAAACTATATGCAGTTGTACCCTTAAGATTTGTTTATTTTTATGTATGAAATTTATGCCTCAACAGAAGACTATTAAAAACTCCTAGAATTAGATGGGGAAAATGCACATATAATACCCTAAATCATACTACACTGGATAATAGAGAAATGCAGCATGGATAAAGATGCAGCCAGTAATAAGTGAAAATGAGAGATAGTATAGGAATATAGAACACGCTAAAGCATTTGAGCTTGAAATTTTGTCATACTGAAGTAAATAAACTCAAGGTATCATTCCAACTTGCTTGAAATATGGCAATTAAAGAGTACCATGTTGCTGAAAGCAAAAATAGTCTAACAGAGAAAGGAAAATTTATCATTTTCTATATGGAAATCTACAAATAATAAATGATTTTGTAAGATATAGGAGCTGATAAAAATGATAATTTAGCTCCATAATTGAAGATTATATTGGCAAAGATAGGAATTTGAGGGAAGAAATAAAATAAGCTAGATATCTTTGATACACAGTGTTCATAATTTAATGTTTTATTCATAAGTTTATAACAGATAAATATACATTCAAGGATTTTTATAATAATCAAAGAAAGCAGTAATAGTAAAATACTGAACTGCATAGAAAAACACAAGGCACAGTCCATAAAGTCAATGTAAACAACAGAAATTAAGGATACCTTTTTTAAAGCATAAAACACAACAGATGCTAGTTTTAAGAATTAAAATAGAAGAGGTGCCTATGTAATTCAGCTAGTTAAGCATCTGATTCTTGATTTTGTCTCAGGCCATTATCTCACAGCTTGTGAGTTCGAGTCCCGTCCATGTAGGTCTCTCTGCTAACAGTGAGGAGCCTGCTCAGGATTTTCTCTCTCCCTCTCTATGGCTCTCTCCCACTCTTTCTTGGTCTCTTTTGCTCAATATAAATAAATAATCATTTAAAAACTTAAAATTTAAGCACTTCTATGAAAAGCCAAAAAATAATGTATGCTTGTAATAGAAATCTTCTTTAAAAGAAAATAATACATTAAAAAAACACTGAGTGAAGATAACACGTATAAGAAGAAAATAATGCAGAAAAATCTATGTTGGATGAAATAGAGTAACAAGGTAAAGTTCTGATGAAACGGAGATCCATTTAAAATTATTGAAGCACGGGCGCCTGGGTGGCTCACTTGGTTGCATGAACAACTCTTGATTTCTGCTCAGGTCATGATCTCATGGTTCATAAGCTTGGGTCCTGCATAGGGTTCTGTGCTGACATTGCAGAGCCTGCTCAGGATTCTCTCTCTCTCTCCCTCTTTCTCTCCCCTAACCCATCCTCTCTCAAAAATAAATATAAATAAACTTTAAAAAATTACCAAGTCAAACGTTTTTGAAACTTATTGTGCTAAATGACATGGTATCTAACTATAAAAATAAAACCTGATTAAAAAGGAGACTTTGATAGAAATACAATCATAATAGCATACTCTAGCAGACCACTGTCAGTTTATAACTTTTCAAACTGGCTAATGACAAATATTTAAACAAGAATATTAAAAAATATAAATAGAGCTGAAGTCCATTTATATTCATGCATTCTAAGAAAGGCAATAACTCAGTTTTCCAACTATAGTGCAATATTAACACATACTGATCCTATTACAGTTTCCTAACAAATCCTCAATATATTTTTAAAGCAAATAGAAATACATAAAATGTTAAATAATTAGGAAAGCCTTTGAAATTTAAAAACTTAAATATACTTTGAAAAACAACTGTTTAGGACACAGGACATTTGTATTTTGATGGTCTTTTTAGTCAACAGTGAAAAATGAGAATACTTCACCTTAAATTTAAGGTTAGAGCCAAACCTCTACTCTTCTAGCAACTCTCACTAGAGAGTCTATTATAGATAATAATTTATCTATTATAGATAAATCTATAATATTCTTTATATTAATATTAATGAATTTTTTTCATCATCCAAAAGACAGTAAATAAATTAAAAAGTGATTTATTCTAGTTGGAAAGATACATACCTTGAAACCTAAAGAAAATAACATAGAAAAAAGATTCAGTATAACAACCAAAAATAACAAGTCAGAAAATAAAATAAGAAGACTAAAACTGATCATGAAATGAAACTTTGAAATTCAAATCACTAAAATTAACAAAGTTTTGGCAAATCTAACCAAAATATACGGAGAGAAAAAGATAATAAAAACTCTGAAAGGAGACACAGTAACTGATGCAGAAAGTCTCTTCTCCAAGAAGAATTTTTAAATATAGTGGAAAAATTAACTCAAAGGATAACAGAAGTCCTGAATAAACTGATAAGCCTGAGAAACGGAGGAAATGACAAGGGGTGTCCTATTTAAAGGCTGTGTCCAGTCTTATTGATCAATTCTATCAATCATCAGGCATCACATATTTTCTTAGACTTATAAACTGTTTCTAAGTATGGTAAAGTTATAAAGCATGCAAAATTTGTTTTATAGCATTGAGATAATTCTGACATCAAAAGCTTACAGTATTAATACATAAAAAGGAAATTAAAGGTCAACCTCAGTTATACAAATAGGATGGAAAAGATTGAGAAGTTCAATTATATAATACAGATACAAATGTATGCTCAAAAAAAAAAAAACCCCTCAGTGATATAATAAAAAATATAATACACCGTGAATGATTAGATTATTTTTCCTGGGATAGGAAAGATAGTTCACATAAAGAACTTACAGAACATCATGATTCACAATTTACACACATGTACAGAGTAACTGTAATGTATGTCAAGTATTTAATCAAGAAAATCTAAAATCCATTCTTGGCAAAATCTCATACGTGTATAGATCACACATGCATGTACGAGGCAAGTCAGTCATGGTGACTGTCATGCCCAAATTCCCATTATTGTAGGTCTTACCCTGTCCACAGCTCTAGCTCAGAAAACAATCATTGAGCTGGTTCATGTCAGAATCAGGCTCCATGTGCACCACACTGCTGTGTCTAACCTAAAATTGCTTTGCCTAGTGTTAGTCATGGTAAGGCTAGCCAGAGGTCTAGCTTTTGGTCTTGGTCTTTTGTTTCTTGAAGACAAAAGAAAAAATATTATACATTAGCTATCTCAATAAAATAGTCATAATAATTATCCAATACTTAACATTGCCATGAAACTCAGAAATATGACAAGGAAGGATGCTCAACAACCAGTTGTATCATTGATCATGGTTGTTGTTAGTTCTGCCCAACTAAATAAGGTTTCTTAAGAAAAGAACAATTATACACACTCAGAATAAGGACACATTATTTGAGATGATATAGTTATATCTCTTAAAATACAAAAAAAAAAAAAAAACCCAAAAACAAAAAAAAAGACTCAAAATGCAAAAAGTACAATAGTTGAGTGAAATGAATAGAAACATGAAAAATCTAAAAGCAAATCCAGTACTTTGGGCTCCATGCCAGCAATAACACTTAAAGTGGTGCTATTTAAAATGGTAACACATAAGTATAAACTCAACATAAAATGCCTACATAAAGAATGCTGCAAAATTTCACAGAGAAACATAAAAGAGCTGGAAAAAAAAATGAAGTACACAAACTGTTAAGGTTTTACAAAGCTAGAAGTTGGACACTAAAATTTTCTTTACATAATTCTCTATAGTTTTTTGTATGCCTAAAATATTTCACGATTAAAAAAGAGAGAGGTGTGCCTGTGTAGCTCAGTAGGTCAAGGGTCCAACTCTTGATTTCGGCTCAGGTCATGACCCAGGGCTGTGGAATTGGGTCCTGCATTGGACTCTGTGCTGAATGTGGAGACTGCTTAAGATTTTCTCCATCTCTCTCTCTCTCTCTTTCTCTCTCTCTCTCTCTCCCCCTCCCCCCACTCTGCCCCTCTCCCTTTTTCCTCCCTTCTTTTCATATACATGGGAGAGAGAAAGGGAGTCCAATCAAGATGATGGAGTAGGAGGATCCTTAGTTCACTTACCCTCAGATACACACCAAGGGAGCAACTCTCTCTGAGTGTGACCTCAACACTAGCCAAACAGCTCTTACATTGGTAAAAAATATAAAGGAAAAGTCACATGCAGAGAGCAGGAGGGGCAGATGAGGTCTGGTTGATATCCATAACCTTAGCACTGTGACCCACAAGAATGAGTGGTGTCATAGGCACAGACATCCTCCCTGAGGACCATGTGGTTCAAGCTCCACATCAGCACCCCTCATCCCCTCACCCCCACCCTGGGAATCTGTGTTACAAAACCTAGCCACCCTAACATATGGCTTTGGAAATCAGGAGGGCTTCACTCTGGGAGTTCCAGAGGAATATAGACACTCTGCTTTTAAAGGGCCCATGCATAAACTCACTCCTCTGAGACTCAGCACAGAGACAGCATTTGAAAGTGCCTGGGCCACTTAGAGAAGCAATGTAAGTGTTCATCAATAGAAAAATGGATAAAAAAGATATGGTGTGTGTGTGTCTATATATATATGTGTATATATATATGTATATATATATATGTGTGTGTGTGTGTCTATATATATATGTGTATATATATGTGTGTATATATATATATATGTGTGTGTCTATATAGACACACACATATATACACATATATATACATAAGTGTATATATATACATAAGTGTATATATATATATATATATAGTGTATATATATACACATATATACACATATATATACATAAGTGTATATATATGATATATATATACACATATATACACATATATATACATAAGTGTATATATATGATATATACATATATATATGATTCAATATTACTCAGGCATAAAAAACAATTGAATATTGCCATTTGTGACAACATGGATAGACCTAATGGGTATTTTGCTAAGTAAAATAAGTCAGAGAAGACAAATATCATATGCTTTCACTTATACATGGAATCTAAAAACCAAAACAAATAAACAAAACTGAAACAGACTCATAAATACAGAAACCAAACCAGTGGTTTCCAGAGGGGAGTGGGAATGGAAGAAAGAATTAAATAGGTGAAGGAGATTAATAAGTACAGTATGCAAAATGTAGAGCACAGCACAGGGAATATAATCAATAATATTGTAATAATTATACATTACATGTCACCAATGAATGGTGACAGATGGTAACCTGACCTATCATGGTGAGCTTTTCATAGTGTATGTAAATGTCATACAACTATGTTGTATATCTAAAACTAATGTAATATTGTATGTCAACTATATTTCAATAAAAAGAAAATATACCATATTTTTATTTTTAACTGGATACACTGAGGTAAAAATCTTTTCAAATTCACATTAAATAGAAATTTAATAAACATCCAAGTTTCTTTTCCTTCAAAGTTTAATGAAAATGTTAGAGGTTTTATTAGGAATAATAAGATATGTAAATAGCCAAAGATAATGAAAAGAAAAAGAAATGACAGGAATGTAACTGCTTAAACATTGAAAATACATACTAATATATATTTAAGCTATATGAATTAAGACAAACACACAAGGCTTAAATACCAATATATGGAAGAGAATAGAAATGTCACAATGCCAGAAATACACACACACACACACACACACACACACACACGCAGAGAGACATGTTTATATGGTATGAGATAAATACATAGTATGTGAGAAAAAGAAAGGGAGATAATCACAGATAGATTAAATGAATTCAAAGAGAAAATTATGTGTACTTTAAATTGATTTTTTTTAAATCTAGCAAAATATGTTATTCTCATGCATTATGTCAAAGACTAAAATTGGCTCAAGAAGTAGAGGATTTCAAAAGAACATAACTGTGTAAGAAATTGGAAGGATTTTCAAAAACATACTATTGGATAATATTCTGTTTCCAGTGTGTTTAAAATTTTAAGAAACTAATTCCTGTATTTTAAAAAAACTGGTTCACAGGAAAAAAATCTGGAACCTTTCACATGTGTTTTTCCAAATAAGTATAATATTAAATACAATATTTTAAGATGGGAGGAATGAAAGAGAAACATCCTGAACCAATTAAAATAATGGTAAGTTATAATCAGACAGAGTTTAAAAATATACGCAGATTTCAAAATCATCAGTTCTATTTTAAAATCATAATATTTATAAAGGCCAAACTCTAAAAATTATATCAGTAATATCAAACAGCATTTGATGAAACAAGTCATTTCTGAAGACATTTTGTATATACAGATATAGTTACAAATAGATTAAAAGAAATTTAGAGGAAATTTTTTTTTTTTAATTTTTAAAAATGTTTATTTATTTCTGCGAGAGAGACAGCGTGAGCAGGGGAAGGTTAGAGAGAGAGGGAGATACAGAATCTGATACAGGCTCCAGGCTTTGAGCTGTCAGCACAGAGCCCAACGCAGGGCTCGAATCCATGAACCATGAGATCATGACCTGAGCGGAAGTCAGACACTCAACTGACTGAGCCACACAGGCTCCCCTAGAGGAATTTCTTAAATGTGAGAAAAAAATGGCTCCAACATCTTAGGATTAAAACCGAGAAAAGACTAAAATGATTTCTATTTAATTTTTAGCATTACTTAGAAAGTTCTTGATACTAAAAGGTCTAAGAAAATAATATAAATATCCAAAAAGATAGATAAAATAGAATTATTTGCAAATTTTGTGGTTGTATAATAGGTTGTATGATTATATGATAAGGAAAATCTAAGAATGTAAACTAATTTAAAAAAAAAGGCTACCAGAAGGATTAATAAGAAGAATTTAAAAACATAGTAGATGGAAGATGCACACATAACCTTCATATACCAGCAGAAATGCACATGGAGGGGGGAACATTAACAGTGATGTAAATTTTAATTGGATAGGACAGAAAAATGAAAAAAATAAAACCTCTCATGGACAAGTTAAAAAATACCTAGAATATAAAATAGAGAAACAAGTCAATGGAGGATTATTCATTTAGAATTTAAGAGAAAAGCCTATCTCATACCATATACAAGACTAAATACCAGATGAATTAGATATCCTTATGTATTGTTAGCAATAAAAATATTAAACATATTTTTAAGTATGTATTTTTAATTTTTAAGCAAGAAATAATTTAATTCCTAGGAACTAAATACTTTTTTGTGGTATGAGACACCATAAATTGTGTTAAGATTCAACTGATAGAGATTTGGGTTAAAGAAAGAACACTATAAGAACTTCTGGAAATACTACTAAAATGATGTTAAAGGGATTAAAATGAAAATAACAAAAATTGTTTCTAAAGGCACACAAATGATTGTGGTGATGATATTAATTAATGTAAAGGTACAAAGACAAATATGTAAGAAACTGGAAAACTGATCTGTTAACTGCCTTAGCTGGCCTGAGAGTACTGAATCCCAAACCAACAATGGATAAAGTGCACCTCAACTTGTTCTGTAGAACCTCAACAGACTAGGAATTTGACCAACAAACAGATCTGAAAAAGGAGGTGAAATTAGGACTTGAAACTAGGGTTTATTCAAAGTCTTTTTTTGAAGTAATTAACCCACCCATGTAGCCTTTGCCCACTTAGCATAGCCAGATGCTTGCTTTTCTCAACTCCAAAGACTAGATCTTCAATATTAAAAAAAAAAAAAAAAAAAAAGTTAAACAGAATTCTCTGCACCAGGGACACTAGGCACAATGGAGCAGACAGTTACCATTTGGACAATAAAGGGATGGAATGAAAGGCTGCCTATGTAATAAAAAAAATGAGACCTCCAGCCTTTTCCTCTATTTTATTCTAAGTCATATCTAAAAATAGAGTATATTTAATCTACTAAATATCTACTAAAGATAAGTAGAGGCAGACAAAGACAGAGATACTAAGTCCAATAGAACACCTATTTTGTATTCCAAATTGATGATAGTGAGATTCAAAGAAATCATACTGTGTAAGAAAGAAAACAAATAAAAAAAACTGGATCAGCTCAAAGGCTGCCTTATAGGATTATTATTTGCTACTACATTGCATGAAATGAGACCCTTTTTTTTTGGCAGGGTCTAGTATAATTCTGGAAGTAAGAATGGTTCTAGGTTATATTAAATCTCACTGTCACTGGGGTAAAATACTCCACAAATCTCTGAGTAATGAATTATTGGCTTCTAATTAAGAGACAATATCAATTTAACAAAAAACAAACGGAGTTTGCAGTCCAGCATATAAAAAATTATCATTTTCCTCCACTGGCTTTCTCAGTTGTGAGTCAAAGAAAAGCACCAGGCAACTTAAGGGTCATGACCATTAGACATGACCTCCAGAGACAAATACAGGCTGTCACCTGCATGTTATGGATTGAAGAGAGGTTGATAAAGTGCTTGGAGTTGAATACTAGTAGTAAACACTGGAGTACATTGTTTCTCTGAAAACATAACTTTTAGAGCGCTGTTTCAGTGCTAAGGTACTGAAAATGCTGAATCATCAGTAATAAAATGACATTGTTGACAGCCTTCACCAAAAATAACACTGGAGCACCATGAAAAAAAAATATATATACTGTTTTTCTTATTCTTCAAATGCTTACTTCTGGAGCTCTGAGAAATTTTCTCTATCTCTGTTAAAGAAGTTTCTTCACCTAGGAGAGTAGTGGTAGTGTATATCAGTATATACCTATACTGGCTTTCACTAGGATATTC
Organism: Hyaena hyaena; assembly: GCF_003009895.1. Classification (NCBI taxonomy): domain Eukaryota; kingdom Metazoa; phylum Chordata; class Mammalia; order Carnivora; family Hyaenidae; genus Hyaena; species Hyaena hyaena. Next base: position 225,819 of record NW_024081724.1, read on the forward strand.
TTCACATAAAGAAAGAAAAGAGTCAGGTATAGAAATAAGATGTCTTTTGGAAGCATAATAATAAGGCTATGAAAGAACCCAGATTCAAGTGCACTTAAACCCTGGTTTCTTTGCAAAGTCTTCCTTTGTGATGCTTTCTCAGAAGCTGCCTTGGTAATAAGGCAAAGATTTGAGACACTGTTTGATCATGAAGTTGTACGTGGACCACTGTTAAATGAGTCTCCAATTCCTACAATGTAAGGGTATGCCCAGCTGTAGTTCTGACCAGCTTTTGATGCATTCAGCTGGAAGTAAATCAATTAAAGTTCAAGTAGGTTTGCTAAACTTAAGTCATCTTTCTGGAGAGGGTTTGCAAAAGCTTATTTCTGTAAAGTATACATCACTTTGAAAATTTACTTCCAGGACCCTCTTTGCTGCCTTCTATCAACATTATTGTTTCAGAAATTCCTTCAGTGAGCCTCCAAGGAGAGTTATAAAAATAGAAAATCTGTATTACTTAATGGAAGATTTCTGTAGGGATTGGCAGCATACATGAGGAGGACCATATATTCTTTCAGTTATGTCCAAGGCTGAACAGTTTCTCAATTTAGAAATTTATAAAACTCTCTTGAAGAATATAGGATTCTGTGAATATTAGTCATCAGCAAAATTTATGGAGAATAAGGATAAAAATGGGAAACAATTAGGATTAGGTAGGTAAAAGAGAAATTCTTGGTAATGAACAATGAACTATTATATATATTTCATCTTTGTGTACTTATACATTCATACATATACTTTTAAAGAGTGAACACTACTGCAAAGGTTTTTAAATGTACAATCCTATATGCTTCCTTTCACATTAAAGCATTCTAGAGAAGTGAGCATACTCAAGCACAAAAATAAATGAGGTGCGTGGGTATGTTGTATGAGAAACAGGAACATAAAAATAAGTCAAACACGTGGTTTTCCATTTTCTTCAAATTCTGCCTTGAATTGTATTTATTTTGCTTGATCCATTATAGTCTCCAGTTCTTTTCAATACACTTAAAATGGTCTCAACACAATTTTTAAAGCCTTTGTCTTATTTGCTTTTGGGTATGCTTTGCAATTGGCAGTTACTTTAAAGTCACTGACCCATTCATTCAGTTATCTTTCTGAAGCCTTATTTTTAAGGACTCTTATCAAATTAAGCTTAAGTCATTTTTTCAGCAGAGGAGGTGACCTTTTATTTCTGTAAGATCACATAATAACCCATTTTGTGTGAAAGAAGAGATGTTTCCTGTATGACTTAGAAAATATATATCAACCTGTCTTATGTTTCCCAACCAAAGTATAAACAATGTAAGGGCGAGCTTTGATTTGCTTCTTAATTTTTTTCTTTCTTTTTTTTTTAAACAAACCTATATTAAGTAATACTTTGTGCGGTTCCCTTTATACACATTATCTCTAATCTTTAAGTGATCTGGAAAGCAGTGGCCATTGTTCTTATTTTCCTGTGAAGAATCTGTAACTCAGAAGTTTAAGGAGTTGGCCACAGCCACACAGCCAGCAAGTGTTCCTCCTGTGCCTTAGATCACACCCTCTTTTGTGACTACTTTTCTCTCCCTCCTTGGCAAACTAGTCAAATGAGGTAGATTATTCAACTTATTCACAAATCCAATAACCAAAGTAAACCACAAAAAGAGACAATAGATTTTAAAGGTTAGCATATTCTCTAGGACAGGAAATATGGATTCTTTTTCTTTTGCAGTAGTTGGGGATTGTGTACAGATTACATAGACTTAAGTAGTCATCGTGCCTTTTGCTAGCTCTTTAAAAGCAGCAGGTTACTAACCTGAGACTCAGTTTACTCATTTATATATTGGGAGGATAAGAGTATATTTCATGTGGCATTCTGCAGATTAAGTGGGATAATAAATACAAAGTGCTAAGCACATTGTCTGGCACATGAAAAGCATCTGTAAATATAAGCTAGGTATCCAATTAATGCTAGATGCTCACTCAGTATTCAAAAAATAGTTGCGATTACAGTGAGGTTGAGGAAAAAAAAAAAAAAACAGGACTTGAATGTAATGGACTACAGTCTTGGGACTCAGATTGTGTTCCCAGAGCAGCAGAATCAGCGTCACCTGGAAATTTTATAAATGCAAACTCATAAGCCCCATTCAGATGTACTAAATCAGAATCTAAGGGACAGGGTAGAGATACCATGTGTAAATGTACTTTCTAGAGGCTTCTTACATGTGTGAGAGTGAAAATCATTGACCCAGAGGTTAGGAAGTATACTTAATCATTTTATATATTGCCTACCACTTTATTAGTCAACACTGTGGGAACTAATAAACACTGCTACTCAGCTATTGAATCTTTTGTTATACGGACACAGTACACACTTACAAGGATACTAGGACTCGAGTTCTTTGGTAGCAGTGATGGTCTGTCACACCTGCTTGGCCTAAGTGTAGGATACACACTGTGAAATCAAGACATAGTTTTCCTGATTAACTGGTTTGGCTAAGTTTCTATTAATTAACTGGCAGAACTATTTACGATGTTTAAGCCATATTAAGCTTCTTTCACATTAAATATAGTTTTTATAGCTAAATCAAAATGTAAATTTCAGAGTACTGTATAGATATAAAGGCAAACGCATTTTTGTCTCAGAAATATCCTGAGGGTTTTTGTTTGTTGGTGGGGGGCACTTTTCCTTATTTATTTATTTATTTTGGTTACGTGTTTGATTCTAAGGAAGTGCCCTTGGAAGAAAAAGATGAAAGAAAAACAGTGAATTGGTCCTGTTAACATATGTCACACTGCTGACTATCAAAGGAGAATTTGGTAAAATAATGGCCAATAGTTAGATCCACGAATCAGTACATTCTATTGAGAACAATTACACAATAATTGTTTTTATTTTCCTCAGAAAATGCACACTGAAGTGCTAATTAAACTTCAAGTACAAAGATCCAGCTTGCTAACTTTGCTATAATCATGATCATGATCATTACCAAGTACTGCTTAAGCATCTATGATGTTGGGACTTTATGCTAAGATGTTCCAATTTATTAAAATTATGCAACACATTTAAGAGATGGGTAAAAGAATCAGGTTTGAGCCTTGATTACCATTTTTTCCATTTTAAAATTTTTGTTTACGCTTGAGAGCAGCGTGGCATCTAGAAAGAACAAGGTCATTGGGTCGAACAGACCTGAGTGACTGTGGACAAATGTCTGTCATCATAGCATAGTGTTTTAAAATTCCAGCACAGTGCTTGTAATGTAAGATGTACTCAATGAAAGTTATTACTGTTGTCATAGCTATTATTATTATTATTACTACTACTACTATTAGTATTATTTTACTGAGCAGGTACATAAGCAGTTGACAGACCAACCCTCTCACTTCATGCTGACAAGTGAGTAATTGCCAATGTCATCTTCCAGACAGAAGAAAGGCAGCTGAAATGTTTTCTCTATCTCCAATTTCTAAATGCTCCAAAGATAGTGTGATTATGTTTGGAAAAGCAACCTTTAAGAAAACTGTCTCTTAGAAACTCAAAGAAATAAATGCAGAATAACAGGCCATCACAACATTGTACAAAGTGCTCCTACAACAGACATTTTAGCTCAGTGGCCAAAATCCTTGACTGAAGAGGCAACATTTTCATTGTAAAGTAGTTACAACTTAATGGAGTTTACTGTCAGCAAATTAGAAAAAAGAGAAGTGAGGAAGATCACGACCTCTACATTTAACTTAACTTACTCAGGTTGCGAATTCTTCTGCAAGTTGACTAATAAAGAATGTATGCTGCCACATTTTCTAAAGTGTGAATATATGTACCTGTAACTATCTATATGTAGTCACAGAATAATCATACAATTAACTTTTTTCTATCTTTTTAATTTTTTAATTTGAGAGAGAGAGAGAGTTGGGGAGAGAGGAGGAGATGGGGTGGGGCGGGGAGAGAATCTTAAACTGAGTATGGAACCTGACATGGAACTCAGGCTTGATCACATGATCCTTAGATCATGACCTGAGCTGAAATCAAGAGTCAGATGCTCAACTGACTGAATCACTCAGGTGCCCTGAACTCGCTTTGTTCTTAAAATAAAAATATGCTGCATCTTAAAGAAAGAGAAGTAGTGGGTCTAAATCTACCTTAATTCTTCTAAAATAAGGGAGCCAAGGATGTAAGAGCAAAGGCTTACAAAGAGCAGACGGCATCAAGTTTATTCCCAGCTCCATCACTTATTCAATGTAAAACTTTGTGCAAGCTACTTAGCCTTCCTGAGAATCAGTTTGTCCATCTGTATAATGGGATTGATAATAGTAGTTACTTAGGATTGGTATAGAGTCTAAAGAGAATAATTTTACATGTGCCTTGCACACAGTAAGTGCTCAATAAATGTTAACTTTAGGGGCACCTGGGTGGCTCAGTTGGTTAAGCATCCGACTTCGGCTTAGGTCATGATCTCATGGTTCATGGGTTCGAGCCCCATGTCGGGCTCTGTGCTGACTGCCAGCTCAGAGCCTGGAGCCTGTTTCAGATTTTGTATCTCCCTCTCTCTCTGATCCTCCCGTGCTCACTTTGTCTCTCTCTCTCTCAGAAATTAATAAAACATTAAAAAATTTAAAAAAAAATAAATGTTAACTTTAATTATATTTAAGTTACACAAAATAAGTGACTTAGTAGGGCAAACACTGCATTCCTACAAATTACCCTTAATATCTCTTCATCTTAACATTGTGTTGTCCTACTCCACAAAACAAGATACAACAAAGAAAAAAAAATAACAAAGGGAAATCTCTTTAGGGAAAGAATTATGGAAATGTCAAAGATAAGACTACAATATTTAATGAATCAATAATACGAAACTATAAATGTAGAATGTTAACTGATTTCAAAATTATTTTCCATTTCCATATACAGATTTTACACTATCTTCCTATAAAATGTCAGTATCAGCACTGAATTCAAAGTACCCTAAGTCTTCTTTTCTTAATGTTTGGAGCCATATAACATATTCCTTATCCTCATTTTTAGCTCTGTAAGCTGAAATATGAGTCTAAAATATCAGAGTTTAGCTTCTGAGAATATTAAGTGGAACCGTTCTATTTGAGGAATACTTATTTTTCCATACTCACGTTATGTTTCCATTTTTTTAAAAAAGAAAAAGGCAAATTCTTTAGACTTTAAAAAAGGTTTTTGTCAGCTCTGGAAGAAGAACATGACAAAAGAACACCTCATCTTTGGGAAAACAGCAAAAGGCAAAAACAGATCATCACTAACAAGCTAAATTACACAGTAGAATTGAGCTACTAAGATATAATTGATTCTGCCAGGATAAAAATGGAACTGAACCAAGAGATTATAATGAGAATCGTTTTGGTGCTAAAGAAGACCTCTTTAACAATGGGTGTGCATTCTAATCCTAGTGGGATCATTATAGGCTTATTTTCCTTGTTCGTGTTCCCATGATAAAGGCCTTAAGAGAAGCACTGGCATTTTAGATTGTTCAGTCTCACTTGCTGAATTTTTTTTCTTCCTTCTTAGGCAAACTTCTATTCTCATGTTACTAGAAGAATGTTTTGAAGAGCAAGTACTGTGAATACACCATGGCCAACAGTGAAGCACTGGGGGATTAGGATATGGACAAGGGAAGAGAAATTACCTGTGGGCATTTGCTCCAAGGTGCCCACTCGGACATGACGCATTCACTGGGACACAAGAGAGTGCAGGGCTGGGTTTCTGGGGGAATTTCATCCTGGTTGCACAGTCTGTTATCCACGGCTCCCCCTTCACTGTCCGCAGCACTCACACACCTGTAAAGTCACATCAAAAGATAAAACAATTAAGTAAATTTAACACAGTTATGATGTACATAGTTACTTACACCTCAAAGATAGTTAAACATAATAAGACTAGCAGAGAAATCTAGGAAAAAATATCCCTTCTTCAGCCAGTTGATCTTTATTGCAAGATAACCCTTTATTCAGCAGACCAGGAGAGAACAACACAAAGACTGGAGTCCACTGTCATTCTTGAAGAACTGTATCTCAAGAGACCTACACTCTTTTTACTCAGGTCCAGCAGTGAGTGAATTTTCTTTTTACTGTAACAAATTTTGAAGGCTTTCCTTCTCTGAATGAATTCATCAGCACTTTTGTAAAGGTGAGAGCCTTCATAGTTCTTGTGACTCTCTTAGACATTTCCTACACTTGTGTCTCACATCATCCAAACTTCCTTAATCTTCGTCCAACACATTTAAGGTCATGGCCAACTAATGTGAAACATAATTGAACATGTTTATCTTTCAGGTATTCTCTACATTTCAGTAAGGTATTTGATGTCACAAACGAAAGGGCAATATATAAGCATTTACATGCAGCATTTGAGCACATGGTATACAGATGCTTGGTCTAATCTATGTCAGGCTTGAGATAAATGCTGGCAAAGGCAAAATAAAATAATGATGCTATTGATTCAATCAAATCAAAACCAAAGTATTATACCACTACATACCCACTGGAATGGCTTCAATAAAAAACATGTAAAATATCAAGCATTGTCAGAATATGCCACAACTGTAACTCTTCTTACTCTGTCAGTTGGAGCATAAACTCCTTGAAAAACTAGTTGTCAATATCTACGAAAGTGAAATATATAAATATTATGCAACCCAATAACTCCACTCCTATTTACATGTACAAAAGGAATGTGCATGAATGTGTACCAAAAAAGAAAAAAAATTGACAGAGTGTATGCATATTAGTACTATTCATAATCATCCAAACTATAAACAGTCCAAATATTCAACAAAGTCAACAGATAAATATATTGTGGTAATTCAATTAAATGCTATAAGGTGGTGGGAATGCATGAACTATTGTTATATGATAGTGTGTGGATGAAGCTCACAAATCCAATGCTGAACAAAAGAAGCCCACAAAAGAGTGTGCTCTATATGATTCCATTCACATAAAGTTAAGAAGTAGCCAATATTCATCTATGGTATCAGAAGTCAGAATAGTAGTTTGGGGGAATGGTTACTTATTGATAAGGGCTTAAAGTAGTCCTGGTAATATTTTATTTCTCAGCCTCTGGGTTGGCTACACAATTGTGTCCTGGTTGTGAACATCCATTCAACTATACCCCATGAGTGGGCATTTCTCTGTATTTATATTAAATGCCAATTTGACTTTCATGTTTGAATTCATTTTTTTTAATGTTTAAGAAATACTAGCTGTGTGCAAGTCTCTTTTGCTAGGTGTGGGATACAAAGTTAGTATTCACCAATAATAATTCATTCAGTAACTATTTTTTTTAGGATTTACTGTGTACCAGGCCCTTGCCTGGCTGTTGAGATACAGAAGAAGAGACAGAGACAGACAAGATCCCGACCACTAGGACACTTTTCTCCTAGTGATAATAATCAAAGTGAAGGTGAAAATGACAATAATGAAGAGTTAAATAATGACATTTGCTGATCTGACAATTTCAGACACAATGCCATAGATAAGGAATAAGCATTTTAAAATGGATATGCTGGAGAGCTTTTGGTGCTCCTCAAATCATGCTTTACTAGACTGAATTATCCTATACATTGGGAATTGCATTTTTTTTCTTTATGAGAGAGAGAGAGAGAGAGAGAGAGATCAAACATGAGCGGGGAACAGGGCAGAGAGAAAGAGAGAACATCTTAGGCAAACTCTATGCTTTCCACAGAACTGGACACAGAGCTAATCTCATGACACTGGGATCATTACCTGAGCCGAAATCAAGAACTGGACATTCAACCAACCGCCCCACATTTTGCTTTTAATTCAGGAAAATTGCAAAGTAGTCCATTACCTTGTACATAACAAAATAAGCTTTATGAGGTGCTAAGTAATGAAAGACTATATATTGTCTAAGGAAGGTTAACGTAGAATAGAAGAGAGAAGATGTAAGTAATGCTTTCTAATATAGGGAGGTGCTATATAGAGTCATCTATGAACTTTAATTTCTTTTGTGGTAAGAGTCAATGGAAGGAAGGACCACAAAATAGCTTATGTGTCTTGCTCTGGACAAACTTAAAAACTGGAAATTGCTTTCCTTCTTGCCCACATACTCTCAGCTGATGTTGCTTTATTTCTTTCACTGAGAAAGAAAAGACTTCTGGTCAGTGGCATCAAATTCAACGTTTGCATTAGCCTTTGTTCACTCCCAATATTGCACGAAAACAATAGTAAAAGAATTTGTTACAAAAACCACAAAAAGGACACAAACAAAGAAAACCCAAAAACCCAACGTAGAGAGAGAAAGGCATTACCCTACAAGGACAAAAAATATAGGAAAGGACAAAGGCAACAAATGGAAATAGATGGACTAGTGGTAACTGACTTAGCATACATACCAAGAAAAGTGAATACTAAGACTTCAAGAAAAAACAAAGGAAGTAACTCCATTTATACTCCAGAACACAAAAATTCAGGAATTGTGGCAACAAGTGCCTCTGGAAATGTGGATGAAGGTGAGGCTGAAAAACTGGAAGACAGATTTACTGATAGTGTTTTTAAGAAGTATCTGGGCCCTTAGATCCCCTCCTACTGCACCCCTTCCCTCCCCCAGTCCAAAGGCTGATTGATGGCCTCTCCATTCCCCTTGCAGATAACTGAAGGTTTATTATCTGGAAGAGGGCACAATAAGAATCTTTGGACTAGAGAGTGGCTCACTTAAGGATGGGAGTATCATACTGAAAAACAAGGGTTTAAGTATGAGGTAACACACTGAAAAAAAAATGACCACAAACCTAGAGGTTTAAATAAGGCAGGGGCGCCTGGGTGGCTCAGTCAGTTGAGCGTTGGACTTTGGCTCAAGTCATGATCTCATGGTTCATAGGTTCGAGCCCTGTGTCCGGCTCTGTGCTGACAGCTAGCTCAGAGACTGAAGCCTGTTTCAGATTCTGTATCTCCCTCTCTCTCTGACCCTCCCCTGCTCACGCCCTCTCAGAAGTAAATAAAAAAATTAAAAAAAATTTAAATAATGCAGGTTTATTATCTTACATCTCTGTAGTAGAGAAATCCAACATGGATCATTCTAAGCTAACATCTTTGCTTTGGCAAAGCTGGAGTCCTTTCTGGATGGTCTAGAGGAGAGACCACTGCTGAACCTTTTTCCAGGTTCTAGGGGCCACCCACATTCCCTGGGCATGGCCCCCTTCTCCAACTTCTAAGTCTAGCAGACTTGCATCTCTCTATGCCTTACACCTGTAGTGACATTTTCCTCCCATTTCCCTTCTCATTTTTAAGAACCCTTGTGAATAAATTGTCCCCACCCAGACAATCCAGGAATATCTTCCCTTCTCAATCCTAACACCACATCTGCAAAGCTCCTTTTGGTATGTAAATGAACATATTCACAGATTTCAGTGATCAAAATGTGATATCTTTGGGGGGCCACCATTCTGTCTACCACATCAACAGCCTTTCATTAGGTTCCCCAAACACTGGCTGCTAGTATTATCTATTTCACGGATGATTTAAAAAGAGACTTTTCTGGGGTTTCTGACAAGCCCAAGAGCAAAGACTTAAAAAGACTGAAATTGAAGATGGTCCCAAATGAAAATGACCTTGCAGTTACATAGTCTGCATCATCAATTTCCTTGCCATAGGTCCCTTCAATTGTCACCTCAGTTTTACTCAAAACTCATGGCAAAACTGCTTTAAAGCTTGTCTATATTTGCTATCTCCGCATGCTTTCTCCCACTTCTTCCATAAACACCTACTGAATTTACTTTAGGCATATATTTATTACTAATCTAGAGAAACCTTTCATCAGCATCATTAACAGACTCCCCATTGCCAAACTCAACCATCAATTCTCACCTTCGTAAATTTCTGAGAACCATTTGAAAAATCTGATTCGTATTTTTTTTTCTTGAAAAACCCTCTATCTTCCCATTTTCATGGTTTTCCTCCTTTTCCATCTATTCTTTCTCAGTCTTCTTCTGTAGCTTTCTCTTTGTGGTCATATATGAATACCGGAATTTCTCAGGGCTCCATTTCTTATGTCTTGTCTTATCAAAATATACCAAATATATAAGCTGTTGAAGCCCAAATTTATACCACTCTCTCTCTTTCAACTCCAAACAGTACTATCGCAGTTGGAAGGCTAAAATCATCTCAAATTTAATGTGTTCAAAAGCTAGCTTTTGATTTTCTCTCTCAAATTTGTGTCTAATATTCCTCATCTCGACAAATGACACCATCATTCCTATGATTGTTCAGGTACTAAAACCTAGCCATCATCTTTGATGCTTTTCTTTCTACCACATTCTACAATCACTTTATAAATAAATCCTGTGGTCTGTACCTTCCAAAAATAGTCCAAATGTGACCTGCTCACCACCGTCATTATTACCAAGGCCAATCTAACCGTCAGTGTCCTTGAAACCCTCATCCCTGTTTCTACTTATAGACTCCAAAATACCTTCTCTTCAATACATCAGACAAGGTCCTTTCAAATGTAAATAAGATGATGTAATTTCCTGTCTCAAACGTTTCATCTCCTCAAGTTGCAGTTAGAAAAAAATCCTTTTACTTTGTTTTAGAAGGCGGTATGATTTGAGTAGTGACACCAGCCATATGGAACACCTTTTTATTCATCTTCTTATAACAAGCCAAAAAGTTTTCTGCTTTGGACACTCCCTCTCCCTGGGATTTCTTTCTACAGATCTTTATATTCATTCAGATCTCTCATCTTATTCAGATCTCCGCTTAAATATTTTGCTGACCAATGTCTCCAAAACAATATCACCAATCATTCCAATCCAGTTTTTTTCCTGGCATTTCATAGGAAAGCCATCCCATTATATTTATGTGTTTATCTTTTTTTCTGTGGCTATAAGTTATTTGAGGATAGACTTTTGTTTACTTTTTTATCCCCAGTGCCTAGAGTGCCTGATACGTAGAATATTTCTTGAATTAATAGAAGAATGCAACCTAAGATGAACCATGAAGATGTCCTCCAGCTTAGGGGTTTCCAGAAAGAGAAAGGATAAGCTATTTTATTCATCCTAACAGCATCTTACTAAGGTCTATAATGGTTTAGAATGCAACACACTTGGAAAATCTGCTTCCCATATTTAATGACAAACTTGACAAAACAAAATATCACAGACTAGGTGGCTTAAACGACAGAAAATTTTTTCTTACAGTTCTAGAGGCTCCAAGTCTGAGATTAAGTTGCTGGAAGGGTGGTTTCTTCTGAGACCTCTCTCACTGGTGTGTAGATGGCTGATGGCTCTCTTCTCCCTGTGGCTTTACATGGTCTTCCTGTGTGTGTGTGTGTGTGTGTGTGTGTGTGTGTGTGTGTGTGTATGTGTGTCTGTCCCCTAATCTCCTCTTTCTATAAGGACATGAGTCAGATTGGATTAGGGCCCATCCCAGTGACCTCGTTTAACATTAATTACCTCTTTAAAGAGCTGGTCTCCAAATAGAGCCACATTTTGAGGTACTCAAGTTTTGGACTACAGTACATAGATTTTGGAGGATTGCAATTTAGCCCATATCAGAGTGATATTCAGTAGCTGTGTTATTTTTATTCTATCAAGCTCTATGTTTGAGCTGAGAAATTAAAAGCCTTCTTGTTTAAGTATCTTTTCCCTCAATCACTCTCCCATAATTCTGTCGATAGCAATTTATTCTCTTAAAGCTTTCCTTTCTCTCGTGCGATTTTGCTTTAGTACTGCTAAGAGGCTTGGCTGGGATGAGAATGGGAGGTACCACAGCTCATCTGGTTGTTCCTTGATACTCTAGGTTGATCAGTCATTTCTCGAAACCATGAGAACAAGACACAGGATGCACAGATTTTGAAGAGAAAAAAGTCTGTGACAGCCTGAGCACACTAGTCCCAAGAGAAAAGGCAATAAACAAAGTGACAAAAAGACAACTCATCTATTAGCTATTTGCTTGGGTTGATGAGGAGGAGAACTACTATAGTTTCATTAATAGCTATTTCTTCCAACATGCTTACCAGTGGTTTTGCAACACTGGGACTAAGTCACAGAAATGGTGGGTGCATACTGAATTACTGAATAAAGTAGGTTCATTGATGTTTAGTAACAATCAGTACAAATAAGTAGGCTCTGCCTTGGCAACTGACTTCAATCCAACAGTGAACTCAATAGGGAGTTATAGGCTTTGAGCACTGTCTGTCCGTTTGACATGGAGCTTCCTAAATCTTGCAAAATGATACCCTATGCTCATGTGACTGAATAATTGACTATATTTTCTTCTTGATTTCACATACTAGCCATTGTTTATCATTAATATTTTAGTTTTTGCTTTTTCAATCTTTAACATTTATTACCATTATTCTCAGTTGGTAAAGACATTCTTTCCAAATCATTTTAAATAGGCCATTTGACAAGTTCAGACATGTGTTTCCTTTGCTTATCACTGCTTTATTCACAAGACAAAAACATGAAAGAAGATCCGTCTGTAAATAACCCAGAATTCACTAAGTTCTTTCAGAGGTGTGCTCTCTTTATATTAAAATTCATCGCTACTGTTTATATTCTCAGACTTTATTTCCAGGGCTAATAGGAAGGTTTAAATTGAGCTTTTCAATGTAATGACATTCAAAATGAAGATCATGTCCATCAACCACACTACCCACAGAGCAAAAAAGAGATATGGTAGCACAGCCAAAATCTCCTGTTTTCAAACTCTCCATAACTGTTAACAGTTATGGCTATGAATCAGTGAGGGGATGCCAGCTGCCTGCATGCAATTAGCTTTCCCACCTAAGTCATTTGCAGGAAACAGTAAGGACTGTGACTGGATTGCAGAGGAAATCCCACTGTACACGTGGCAGTTAGGGCACATATGCTTCCACAGATACTGGATGATGAGGAAAAGCCAGAGTATGTGGTGTGAAAATCAGAGTGTACTTGGATAAGCAACACTGTGTTATATATATATATATATATATATATACACACACACACACATATATATATATATATACACACACACATATATGTATGAGTTCCACTGGCCCGTTTCCCAAATGTCTCCATTTCTACACACCTGATTTTCCTAGATTGCGTTCCTCCTCCACAGCGCAGAGATCTCAGCTCATTGTGGATTTTGCATGGAGACCAGTGTTCTACAACCCAGGAATACTGATTGCATTCACTGTAACATGGGATTGCCTCATGCACCTGTCAAAAATAGGAAAGGAAAAAAAATTACGTGGAACTACCCAAGCTATATAAAAACAGCCTATCTTTTAGTAAGGTCTGCTGAACATAAGCCAAGAACTATATTCTGGCTAAAAGCCAAATTACACTCCCAAAAAGCAAGATGTATTTGGCTTCTCTGAAATTACTGACTTGCCTAAAGAAACATACTGGCAAAACCAACTAAGATATGATGGTATGCCTTCACAGAAGAGAACAAAGGACAGTCATTTCCTACCACTGAGAATAGGAATTCCATTACCATTTCATTTCCTTGAAGACCTCACACATTATCTGTTAGATGGTCCAGCTCTCAATTATATGCCATATTGTATTCTCAGATGTACTTTAAGATGTCAATTGAAACAAATATATGTAAGGAAAACTTATTCTTGAATATAAAAGGTCCTTAGAATGCATAAGAAAAGTGCTGTTATTTGCACCGGAAATTTCTTTTTATGCCCCTGAATGATCAATGCTAACAAGCATTCATTTAGCCTCCTGGGTATTGTGGCTTCATATGAATTCAGCTATTTGTAGGAAGTTTTCAGCGCCTAGCTGTAACACACAGACACACATAAGCACATAAGACAAACACTGCTAGACTGTTAAAGGCTGTGCGTGATTGACTACTGACTGTGAATATTTACACTTTTATGGTAAAAACAATGATTATAGTAAATGAATTCTTAGGTTACTTCCTGTGCATTTGTTTGTGATGATTTCTTCCCCCTGCAATTGTATCCCAATGGGATACAGTTGAGTTGCCTGCCTATTTAAGACAGAATATAAAATGCATTAGTCAATATAGAGCATAGCGCTTTCCCTTGGTAAGAAAATGTTTCATTGCATGATAGGTTACTCTAGATCACAAAGATAGCCCTAATACAGCACGCTAATGAAGAGTGATTCAACCTATTACCAAAATAGTTAACTAGTGCTTTTCCTTTTAAATAAAAACTCAGGCCTGAGTTCTTTTCTCCTACTGCCTTTCTAATTCCACAAAATTGTAAATGATGACTAGGCAGTGCTATCCAAACAGAACCGTTACTTGCAAGTTTCCACTAAACGCGAGGGAAAGCACTATGTAATGGGATAATCAGAAAACAAGATTGGAGCACCGTCAGCATGTTAGATGGAAATCAAATAAGAAAAGGTTATTTGTGAGACTACATCTTAGGAATCACAAATAATGTCAAAAACTATTTTTAACCGTGGGGTTCTATTTGGCTCTCTCACGTAGAGCTCACAAGGAAAAGGAAAACCACAAAGTGAAAAATATGTGAGGGCAAAATGAAAGGAGATGGGGAAATAGAAGTGGAAATGGGTGTAGGAAAGTAAGGAATTAAGTAATAGAAGAATCACATTTCATGCTGTGAATGCTGCCAAGAATGGAATGAAAGGTTTGGAACAGAATCTACATTAGAATAAGGAGGTAATAACTTGTAAGGGAGAAAAGTCTGCCTGAAAAACTCCTACCATGGTAGATGTAAGAGAAAAATCTACAAAAATGAAAAGACAGGACCCCAACCGAGCAGACACCTGGAAAGTAAGCTGATGACAGCTGATGGTTTAGCCAACTCAACTACAGCAAGAAATGAAGATTGCACTGAATTTGTGGGCTTCTTCTAGAAACTTTTCAATAGGTACCAGATCATTTTAGTAAGCTCTTTGGCTTTCATATGAGATGCGTGAAAGTCTGCTAAAACAACTTGGTACAAACATGGTAGATGAAAATATTAATTTAAAAAGTATTTTCTCATACCTCATGTATGGATGTGAGAACAAATGGGTGGAATATCCTGAAAGGGGCCTCTTTTTCTAAAGCTATCAGTACTAAGCAGAGCTTAAATCACCCCCCCTCCTATGGAAACCTCAAAGACAGATAGGAGGTTAAAAAAAAAAAAAAAAAAAACACCTGTTTAGTTACATGTTTCTCTGATATACCCATTTTAATGTCGGGTCATATATTGGTTTGCTGTTTTTACTATTTATGCTCTGCAATTTATACCAGTAGCAGAGGAGCTAACCTCAATGAAAAGCTGTTGGAAGATAGGGAGCACATCTAAGTAGGAAGATGCTGACCCATCCTCTTGACTAGTGGTATAAAAAAGAGCACCTCTTATAAAAAAAATTCTCCAGTCACATGGATTTATTTTCCCCCTCAGATGTGTATGCTATTTTAATATTGCTCATACTGTTACTTCTAGCTGATAAATCCCTACCCTTCATTCAAAGCCTAAGTAAATCCTTCTGCTTCCACAAGGCTTTTCCTATGACCCCTAGTTGGCATATCTTTGGTACCCACAGGCCATCTCCGTTTTCAGTAGACCTGTAGCCAGATTATAATGTCAGGATGCACATGTACAGAGCTGGGACAGTGTTGGGGATTAGGAGGCTGGGGGAGCAGACACACATTTAATAAGGTTATCATCTGACTCTCTAAGTGTTTCCTATTTCTCACACCTCTTTAGCTCTTTTTCTCACCTTGGTCTTAATGTCTACCTTTTACTTCATATAATAAGTCTACTTTTACTTCAGATAATACAGAGAGAATAAGCTCAGAGAAACACAATTTGTACTTTTCACATCTATGGATGCTACTGGTCATGACCAGAGTCAGACCTGGATAATCACCATTTGTTTAGGTGGCTACTTACAGACAACTTTTGAGTCTTAAGCAGGCAGGAGCTAAGTTCTATGATGTCTGTATTTCTCAAGACATGGAGGAGGGAGTGGTATTCCATAAGTACTTGTTGAATTGACACTAATTTTTGAAGGGGCTCCAGTTGCTAACTGGCCCTCACTAATTCTCTAGAGTACTCAGGCCCATTAAACAGAACAGGTAAGGGGGATTCTGCATAGCCCAAAGGGTAAAAGGAAGGAGCAAAAATGAAAACCTTTCCTTTCCATTATGGGGCTAGGTTGAAGAACAACAATTATTGTGTCGTTAAAAGGTACTGCTTGATGATTTTGTTATGGGGGAAAAACCATGGCCCTTAAGAATTGTGGGATAGGGCCACCTGCGTGGCTCAGTTGGTTAAGCATCTGACTTCGGCTCAGGTCATGATCTCGTCTGTCCCAAGTTCAAGCCCCACATCGGGCTCTGTGCTGACAGCTGATAGCCTGGAGCCTGTTTCAGAGTCTGTGTCTCCTTCTCCCTCTCTGCCCCTCCCCCATTCATGCACATGCACACACACATACACACACACTCTCTCTCTCTCTCTCTCTGTGTCTCTCTCAAAAAATATGCAGTAAACATTAAAAAAAAAAGAATTGTGAGAATTGTCTCCTCAGAGTCCTTGTCTGTCAGGCAAGGAATCTTATTGAGAGGGTTAAAAACAACCATAAGAGACAAAAAGTGCAGCAGACATTCAAGAATAAAAATTAACTACCCAGCTGACCAATTTCTTCTCCTGTCAGTCCTTTATGTTCTGGCTATTTCATATTGCTATTTAGTTGGTGCTTATTACAGTTTTATAATAGAAATGTGTTAAAGCATGGACTTTATCAGGGAATCATATGGAAATGTTCTGAAGGAGAGAAATGAGCCATGGGAAAGTTAAATGAAAATCATTCCTAAATGGCACAAATTAGGAAGAAAACAATAGGGTTTAATAGGGCCATAGATGCTAAAAATACCACCAAAAAATCTAAATCCTATGAGAGAGGCAACATTTGATTCCCCTAGCAATGAGTCTTATTTATTACTTCTTCAATGAGGAATTGTGCTTTTAAAATTTTGCTAGTTCCAGAGTCATAGCATAAACTCATTTATTGAGTTGGTCTTTTAATATTTATTAAATAAGTGTCCACTGAGTGTAACTGATCAGTTTAATTAAGTACTGCTTTGTGATACCAGTCTCTAACCATAAACTGACTTTCCTGGCATAAACTTGGAAGGAGGGTCTCACTGTCGCTCTGCCGATGTCATTATTACATGGCAGGGGGATTCTAGGGTTCAAGGGCTCAAATAAAGCAAACAAACAATAACCACAATCAAAATAAAAACAAAGAAAGGAAAATTTATGACTTCCAATTTTCTGTGGTAATAACCCTTTGCTCCAGTGAAGTTGCCAGTCCACACCCAGATAGAAATCTTTAGGCTGGGGGCTTCCATGCTGGGTCTTAAGATGAATCAGTAGAATTTGACAATTTGTTCAAAACCCATCAGGAACAGAAATTCCAGGGGCGCCTGGGTGGCTTAGTCGGTTAAGCGTCTGACTTTCGCTTAGGTCATGATCTCGTGGTTCGTGGGTTCGAGCCCCGCGTCAGGCTCTGTGCTAACTGCCAGCTCAGAGCCTGGAGCCTGTTTCAGTCTGTGACTCCCTCTCTCTCTGACCCTCCCCTGCTCACGCTGTCTCTCTCTCTCCTAGAAATAAATTAAAAAAAAAAAAAATTAAAAAAAAAAAAGAAATTCCTGCAAATTGGAGCCAGGTATGTTCCACTGGAATGTGAGAGGAAGTGGTTTTCTCAGAGTGGTGAGATCAATAATGCACTAAGGGTTCCTTTCTCCCCCAAATGTTGGGAGTTTTTAACATTAGATGTACAAATTTCCTGGGCGAAAGACATGAACAGACGCTTCTTTAAAAAAATTATTTTTTAATGTTTTATTTATTTCTGAGAGAGAGAGAGAGACAGCGTGAGCAGGGGAGGGTCAGAGAGAGAGGGAGACACAGAATCTGAAACAGGCTCCAGGCTCTGAGCTGGCTGTCAGCACAGAGCTGGACACAGGACTCGAACCCACGCACTCACACGAGCTGTGAGATCATGACCTGAGCTGAAGTCGCATGAGCAACCGACTGAGCAACCCAGGCGCCCTGAACAGACACTTCTTTAAAGAAGACCTCCAGATGGCCAAGAAACACATGAAACAATGCTCCATGTCACTCATCATCAGAGAAATACAAATCAAAATCACAATGAGATGCTACCTCACACCTGTCAGAATGGCTAACATTAACAACTCAGGCAACATCAGATGTTGGTGAGGATGTAGAGAAAGAGGATCTCTTTTTCACTGCTGGTGGAAATGCAAACTGGTGCAGCCACTTTGGAAAATAGTATGGAGGTTCCTCAAAAAATTAAAAATGAACTACCCTATGACCCAGGAATTGCACTACTAGGTATTTTTCCAAGGGATATAGGTATGCTGTTTCCAAGGGGCACATGCACTCCAATGTTTATAGTAGCACTATCAACAATAGCCAAAGTATGGAAAGAGCCCAAATGTCCATCGATGGATGAATGGAAAAAGAAGATGTGACGTGTGTATACACACACCCACACCCACACCCACACACACACACACACACTGGAGTATTACTTGGCAATCAAAAAGAATGAAATCTTGCCATTTGCAACTACATAGATGGAACTAGAGGGTATTATGCTAAGTGAAATTAATCAGGTCAGAGAAAGACAAGTATCATATGACTTTACTCATATGAGGACTTTAAGATATAAAACAGATGAACATTAGGGAAAGAAAGCAAAAATAATATAAAAACAGGGAGGCGGACAAAAACATAAGAGACTCAAATATGGAGAACAGGCAGAGGGTTACTGGGGGGCTGTGGGAGGGGGGATGGGCTAAATGGGTAAGGGACATTAAGGTATCTACTTCTGAAATCATTGTTGCACTATATGCTAACTAACATGGATGTAACTTAAAAAAAAATAAATCTGTGATGTACAAATTTCCCTCAGGGCTAAGACCCTGATCTTACGATTCAAAGAACTCCCTCCCCAGCCCTTCTCTACTTGTCTATGTTTCCCTCTCTTTCTGCCTCCAGTTTTCACTCTTTGCCTTCAGAAGGGTCCTCCATGCTTCATCCTCTCTCAACTTAACCAAATTCTGCCACTTTTCTTATTCAGTCTGCAACTAAGTTATGCACTCTTCCATTAAGAATGTCTGAATGACTGAAAAATATCACATTTAGGTAAATAAACTTTTGCTTCCATTTTTGTTAATCATGGATTTATACCTGTCCATACACAATGTAATACATGCAGTGCTAAAGTTCAGTCCTAATGCAACTGTATCCACATGCTTTGTGATATGCCCATCACTGGCCCCATGTTATCAGTGACACCACATAAGTTTGCATAGAACTTTATAGCTTGCATAAAACATTTTATGTCTCAGGGCTCTATCATCATGATCATTTAAGTTACACAAGGTTAGTAGAATCCCTATTACCATGTAAAAATAAATAAAATTTGAATATTCTCAGCCATTCATGGATGATGAATGACTAGGTTGGTACTCAAACTGAGATGATTCAGAATCCCATTCTGGTGATGCGAATAGTATGTGGGTTTTGTCTGTTTAGCTTTTACAGGCATATCACCATGCTCTGAGAGTATCTTTCCAAAGAGGAAGATAATGATAATATTTATGAATCCTTAAAAGGGAAACCAAGAACAGAATCACAAAGATGTTTGATTTATGTTATAGCTATTACCTTATATAGAATAAAATAATGCATAAGCAATTCATTCTTATGAATGCTTCAGGTATGTGGTCTCTTTTCATAATTTCAAAAAAACAAACAAAAGAAGTTATCTCCAAAAACCAACTTCCACGTTTAAGCCAAGAGCAGGGCCTATGTCTTTTACATGGTTGCAATTCTTTATGTGAACGGGGGATTTAAAAAATCTACAAATGCTTTTAAATTGGTATCTGTGGGAAAACTGTTATGCTCATCACTTGTCCAATGTGTTGCTCCAAAGGGCAGCATTTGGAGTCAGGTTTTTCTGGAAATCAGGAGTACAGAGACCCATACTTGTGAGGTGGGCAACTGTCAGTTCCAGCCTTGATGTTCAAGTAGGAGACCTTGGATGCTTTCCTCTTCCAGGACGTTTTCTCACACTAGTTTCTTTAGCTACACAACAATTGAAAAGATTTCTTGAGAATACCCTGAGCTTATCATCATGCCTGGTTTGTGAGATTCACCATTGGTTTCGAATACGCATTATATGTTTTCTTTTCAGTTTTCACACCAGAAAATCTAAAAACAAATCTAATAATGCTGACTGAGTTTTATCTGCAAAATGTGTCGACAAACTTGAACTTTAAAGCCAATGGGAATTTTATTAGAATAGTAAAAGAGGTGGCTACATTCCTCATCTCCTAAAAACAGCGCCTTCTGAGCTGGATGTGCAGACCTTGAGAATCGTAGCACTGCATCGAGGGGCCCGTAAATGCATTCCCCTAGCAAACCCGTTCTATAGTCTCAATGAATAATACAAAATCAGACATATTGTTATCACTGGTCCTCAAAAGAATGTAGGCAATGCTGTGATTAATGAAGTTTTAATTTAGCTTGAAAGCACCACTGAGTTTGAAATTCCTCATTAGAAAGTTTCTCCATCCTGGCTAGCTAAGAGTGCAAGATCATTATATCAAAAGCTTTGGGAACTACTGTCTTTACATACAATGAACAGAAGAGATGGATTAACAATGAGGCTATGAAATGAAATCACATTTCTATTTTGAGACAAGATAGGTTGTACACAACAGCCTTTTTCTAAAGTGAATATTGAAAAATATTTTTTTACTGAGAAGTTCTAAACTCCAGATTTTTTTTCCTTTTTATTTTCTAATGTTCTATAGCACTTAACCCCTTACCTCCAATCTGAACATCACCGATGCTCTTTTAAGCACAATGTCATCAGAATCAAGGTGAATATCCAGGCACAGCTTCACCAGCTCTGTCATCCACATAGTCCTACTTTCCTCCCCATAGTGGGGTGGGGGGGGGGTGGAAGTGGTGATGGGTATAGAAACTGAATAAGTAGGGCCCCAAGCCATACATATACTTCTTCCCCTTCTCTGTATTTCTCTTTCCTTCAAGGGTGTCACACACAACCTGAACTTTACAGAGCATATTTAATATTCGGGAGCTACCAGGCCCTTGTGTAAAGGGCCATGATTAAGGCTCAGTTATCTGTGCTAAAGTAGTTTAGATTATTTATAATGGCAAACAAGTAGCAATGCCTTAGTTTTTTTCCCATCTATTATACTATATTTTCCTGACAGATTTTCATTTCTTACTATGCATAATAAGTTACTATGAAACTAAACAATGGTCTTAGAGTAAACTGCATGTAATAGCATGTAATAGACAATAAAAAAATGATTACTGTGCAAATCCTATAAAATGTATGATATCCTATAGTAAAGCGCACGCGCGCATGCGCATACACACACACACACGTACACACACACGAGCACTGTCATTCTCTCTGTGCCTAATATGCGTTACAGAACTGAGGGAATATATTGATATAGACATCTTGGGGCAAGCTGAACTATAAGGCCCACACTCTGTACTTTACCACTATGTAAACAATCAGAAAAAATAGAATAAGAGAGGGAAATCCACTCCAGGGTTGGAGTGACTTTTCCAACACCCTGGGAGATGCCACCCACTGCCATGCTGCGTTATGACAAAAAAATCAGATGATATTTTGTAGATTGTTCATTGCATGCCAGAGACTGCTGTCATGGTGGCCCAATGGATTTTCATAGAACAGATTGCAGTTATCAGTCAAGTTGAAGTAAAAAAAAAAAAAAAAAAAAAAGGCAAAAAAACCAACCCCAACCCAATCATCATTGATACTTCCAGAAAACCCCGGGTTGAATGAATAGCCCTTCAGAAAAGAGGTTATGAATGAACATTGAGGACATTATATGAAATAAGCCAATTACAGAAGGACAGATACTAAATGAGTCCACTTGCATGAGGTATCTCAAGTACTCAAATTCGTTTAAGCAAAGAATAGAATGGCAGTTGTCAGGGGCTGGGGGTGAAAGAAATGGGGAGATGTTATTTAATGGGTATAGAATTTCAGCGATGCAAGATGAATAAGTTCTAGAGATGTGCCTATAACACTGTGGTTATGGATTACAAATACTGTATTACTTTCTTAAAACTTTATTAAGAGGGTAGATCTATGTTAAGTATTCTTACTGCAATAAAAATTTATAAAAAATTTTTACAAGAGGTTTGTGTCTTAAAGGGAGTGTGATTGCACCATGGAAACCTGACTAGAGAAAAGAAGACTTCCGCCCTTACTGTATATGAGATACTGTCTAGGAGTCTGGTGCAAAGATTAGATAAATAGATGGATAGATGGATGAATGGAAAGACAGAGAAAGTGAGTGAGTTTATTACTTATCTGGGTCACAGAATATGACCACCAGAATCAAATGAGAAAAGACAGCTTTCTTCCTCTGTTGCAGTAGAAAAATGGAAACTCCTGCCTTCTGGTGGGTAACAAAAGTTTTACAAGTTAGAGGCAGAGAGATGAATAGATCTCAGTTCTTAGAAACGGATGTCCTAAGGGTATCTCTATCAGAAAGGTATATGGTACTGTTTTGGGTTTATCAAGAAAGGGAGGAGAAGGGGTTTGGCCTGAGGCTTACAACTCATTCTCTAAGTGTCAAACACAAGTGAAAGTTTTGGGTAAAGCCTTTACTTTCCTTATTGGCCTTTGCTGGGACAGAGTCTAATACAACTCCTACTTATTCTCAGTAGTTGAGAGCATCATTCTATCCCTATACCCTAGAATATATGCAATGGTTTCTTCGCTCAATAAATGCAAGAAGCTTATGAAAACATGCCCAGGAAATCAATGTAATTTGGATGATACAAATGTAATTGTAGAGAGAAGTAGTTTAATCTAAGTTGCACGGTCCTTAGGCAGAGAAATCCTATGTTCATGTGGCTAGACTCTCAAATACAAATGCACAAAGAAGAATAGCCCCAGTTAGGATAATCTAATAGGAACTACTCTGGATGAGAGATTTGCCAATCAAGCAAACAAACCAAAATCTAAATAAAAGTCTCATAAACAGTACGCGAGGGCCCAAGTACATACGAGCTGAAGCCTGCAGAGTGTAGCTACTGAGGTGAGTAAATGAGAAAATGTGATGAGATAGAATTTTATTTGTAGACAATGGGAGCCACTAAAATTTCTGAGATTTATATCAAGAGACAGATTCCAAATAAAGTTTGGGGAACATAAGTCGTCTCAAAAGGGAGGGAGATGAAAGTTGCAGGAGAGCTCTGAAAAGGCAGAACCAGCAGCCGTCCCAGTAGGAGGCTACAGTTTGGGAATAATGATCTTCGTAACTGCTATCTGCACAAAGCTTCCAGCTCGAAGAGGAAGAAGAGACATCGGGATTTGGAAGTGAAAATGAAAGAGACAACCCAAACATCAGTGCTACGTTTTGAAATCATTTAAGATTAGTGTATTCTAGAACCTAGGGACACATGAAAGCTTCCTCTTTTTCACCAACAGAACTGTGAAGAAAAGACAAGGCATCAGCTTCCCAAGGGCCCTAAATTCCAGGGAGCATTGCTAATGAGCAGAGCAGCAGAAATTCTTGGGTATTGCAAAGAAAACTTTTCATGACATATTTACCATCTTATTTCTTCTTAAGTTGGCTCAGGTAGGATAAATCTGATGCTGGGTATGACCCGAAAAGCAATCTGGTCTTTGCAAGGTTTGCTCAGAACTTACCAACACTCACAGTAGGCAAGCACGAAACTGGCTTCCAGCTTCACGACCAAAAGGAAAGCCTCATAATTGGTGTTTCACAGGCAAGGAGAGCTCTAAACCCACCAGGCTATCATCTTTTAATCATTACCACAAATAAACCTTTCTGACTCTGAAATGTATGAGTTCTCATATAGCGCTATTTCAAAGTCAATCAGGAAGTCAAAGAGAACAAAAGGAGCTATCAAAAATTTAAATAAAAACTTTAAAAAATGACCACTTTTCTGTTTAGTAGAACCAATTTAAAAAGAAGGAACAAGATAAAAATTGCCAACTACGAACTCCATTTCTAATTCGGCTAATTTCTAAATGATCTTATTATAATAGGCAGGAAGAGAGGAGGGGGAAAAACTGTATCTTTTCATTCAACAAAAATCAGACACAATTTTTAATTCCTTAGAGGATGGAGACATATGATAATTACAAAATATCCCTAAAGAGTTTTTTTGCACAAAGATGTTATGTGTTATACACACACACAGAGTGATCTTACTGTACATAAACATATGAAGCAGCAGGCAGTTCTCAGACTACACTGTGCTCTAACAGTTTCTCTGTTATGATACAAGGCCAAGAACAGCATAAAACAGCTTTTAAAAATATGAACTCTTCATGTGAGTCCTCCCATAACAAACCTGATGTGTCTGGGACAAAGTTAAGTGAAACATAGAGCCACACATGATGTTTTATAACCCAGGACAGACAGTCTGACCTTTGCAGAAAAGAGAACAAGATTGATTGGCTAACGGAATCCCTACCATTCACTTACATGGTGATAAATTAGGATCTTGGCTCTGATTTCTACCCTAGTTTCATCAGTCAGAGACTCTTATTAGAGACTAATTGTAAGAGGCTACTTCATGCAATAAAGAATATCTTACTGCAAACATTCTTAGTCTGAGGCAGACAGTGAAGAAGAGACAAGACTAAAGCAGACCTTTCTGGTTCTTCACAAAATAAAAACAAGATGATTCAGGCAGGAAAATGATATTTTAATGCTGACTTGTACCTAGCCCTCATTTTAGTAAATCTTATTTTGGCAAAAAGATAGACAGCTGATTGTGAGATAGAAATCATGTCTAACAAGAATATTACTATATACAACCCAAAGAATGCACCTGTTCCTGGGTACTTGCAAAACACAGGTTGTTTGAAAAACCTGACAATGAAGGTCTTAAAATGTGTAACAGAGTGATCAGTTAACCCATTTACATACCGTGGGGATGTCTCCACAAACTTGACCCGGATAAACAGTTAAAACAAATATATGTGTGCATGTGCAGCTAACAGCAGTCTTTCCGGGGTCTGTACTAAGAATTCCAGGAATCATACTTTGTGCTAACAACCCTCCCCACCCCACCAAAATAAATATGGCATAAAGTTATTTTATGTCTCTAGTTAATACTCTGTGCTTAATAGATGTATACTGGAATCAATATGAATGAATGAGTGCAGAAATATTTCCCTGAGCATGCTTCCTGAAAAGCACACACCTAGAACTGAACCATGATGCTGGCATCACCTGAAGCTAAAAGTTTTGCTCTCTTTATAGTTAGGAGGTTTTTTCCTTTTTCATTTTTATTTTTTATTTCTGAGAAAGAGAGAGAAGCAGTGTGAGCAGGGGAGGGTCAGAGAGAGGGGGAGACAAAGAATCCAAAGCAGGCTCCGGGCTCTGAGCTAGCTGTCAGCACAGAGCCCAATATGGGGCTAGAACTCATGAGTCCTGAGATCATGATCTGAGCCGAAGTCGGACACTTACCCAACTGAGCCACCCAGGTGCCCCTCTTTATAGTTACTTTTACGAGAATTTTAATACTATGCATTAATAACTCAAATCTAATTGCTTATAATTATATTCTGGTCCCATGATTTGGAAGTAGATATACAAATAAATTCAGAATCTAATAGGTTTTTAGGCTTATATAGGATTTTAAATTCTCTAATTTCTGCATTCATTTCAGATCTCTGAATATAGATGCTAAGTTATTGGACAGACAGTATTATCACATGTCTATCCCAATACAGGTGCCTTGAATTAAGAAACATACATGCCTCTAAAAGGGTCAAACTTGTCATCTCTTAAGGCAGGTAATACTCAAGGTGGTCAGCTCTCACCATGCTTGGCTAGAGGCAGAGCCTGTTGGCCCAAGGGAACCAGGTTCATTGTGACCACTGGATCTCTCAGAAGGTGTGGTGATACCTTGCAGATCTCTTAAGCTGCACATAGCATCTGGCATATGCAGGGCTCTTGATAGACTCACAATAAATTCATGTTGAATTTAAACTATAGAAGTATGGGATCTATGATTCTAGATCTGAGCAGGCACCTCACTTGAGTAGTGTGGTCTTGTTAAAATATTCTTCCTTAGAAGGAATCACACTGCTTTGAACTGATGAAATGTCATTTGTAAAGCAATTTAGAAGATGGCTAGCATCAACTACTTTACTTGTATTGGATTCCAGTTCTCGATTATTGGATTCTTTGGCTGGATCCTATTAAGTTAGGGATTCTCTTCAGGGGTGGCTTCATTTCAATCATGAAGTGATCCTTTAGACTATGTGAAAAATTATCTATGGTCTAGTGAGCCAAGAAGGAAGCTGTAAGAAAAGGGTTTTGTATTAGCTTCTGTCACTGATTTCCTGGTAGCTCACTTAAGGGACTCTTGGGGTCTAGCTTTTCTCATCTCCTAACTTTAATATTTACTTACTTTTAAAAAAAATGTTTTATTTATTTCTGAGAGAGAGAGAGAGACAGACAGCGTGAGCAGGGGACGGTCAGCAAGAGAGGGAGGCACAGAATCCGAAACAGGCTCCAGGCTCTGAGCCAGCTGTCAACACAAAGCCCGACATGGGGCTCGAACCCACGAACTGTGAGATAATGACCTGAGCCGAAGTCTGACGCTTAACTGAGTGAGCCACGCAGGTGCCCCTAACATTTACTTTCAAAAGAACAATAATGGTAAATGAGCTTTAGAAAGTTTGAGAGAGTTTGTTGTAGTAAGTAATAGCTGTTTTTGAGTAAGATTAGCATTGAAACATGGAACTAAAGAACAATGAAGATGAAAGTAATCTATATGATCATCTATTTCAACTACATCACTTCATCAAAAACACACGTGCATTTCCATGTGCATTAACCTAATCAACTTTTGAATAGTTTTCAACACTACAAGCTCAAAACCTGGGAGAGATGACAGAATGAAAGAGACAAATGCCTTGAAGATTTACGCTTTCTCATCCTCCACAGCATCTAATACCTTGCTAAAAAGAAGAGATGTACCATCAGTGACAGCTAAGCCAGCAAAACAACTTCAGTCATTCCAAAAATAGTACTATTATTTCTGATAAAGATACAAGGGATATTTATAATTCCATGGTCACATCAATTTTTTGACAATCCTTTTGAGCATGAAATGATTCCTCCTAAAAAGGTAGTCTTTTTATAGCTGAGACATAAAAAGTGCTTTGTTTTGCAAGACTTAATGGAAAACTATTAACAATTTAGTGATCACTTACAAAGTAGAGTATAAGGCATTGATGAAGAATAACATGAAAATAGAATGAATATAAGAATTATTCTTCACTAAAGATACATGTTATCAGATAATAGTGGTTATAGATCTTTAACAGCTGAAGCTAGATTTTTTTGTACTTATTCATTCACGCATGAATTCATCTGATACTACTACATAAGACTGAGAATCTTCATAGACATTAGATAAATAATACAAATCCTTTTCTTTTGCATGTTGGTAAACTATGGCCCTGGGGCAAAATATGGTCTGCCGCTTAAAAAATAATGAGATATAACTTACATATCATAAAATTTGCTTTTGAAAAATATTTATTTTTGAGGGAGGGAGTTAGGGAGGGAGAGAGAAAGAGAATACAAGCTGAGGAGGGCAAAGAGAAAATGGGACAGAGGATCTGAAGCAGGTGCTGGGCTGACAGCAGAAAGCCTGACGTGGGCTTGGACTCACAAACTTGAGCTCATGATCTGAGCTGAAGTCAGATGCTCAACCAAATGAGCCATCCAGGCATCGCCATAATTCACTCTTTTAAAGTGTACAATTCAGTTTTTTTTTATTTTTAAACTTTTTTTTTTTTTAAATTTTGAGAGACAGAGACAGATCATAAGCAGATGAGGGGCAGAGAGAGAGAGACAGAGACAGAGTGAGAAACAGAGACAGAACCCAAAGCAGGTTCCAGGCTCTGAGCTGTCAGCACAGAGCCTGACAACGGGCTCGAACCCACAAACTGTGAATTCATGACATGAGCAGAAGTCTGACATTTAGCCAACTGAGCTTCCCAGGCGCCCCAATTCAGTTTTTTTAAATGCATTTAAAAAGTTGTGAAATCATCACTACTTCTAGTTTCATGATATTTTCAACACTCCGAAAAGATACCTTATAACCATTAGTCACTACCCATTTTCTCCTACACCCTGACCCTGGCAACCAATCACTAATCTACTTTTTGCTTTTTTTTTTTTTTTTTTCTATTCTGGACACTTCATATACATATAATATGTGGTCTCCTGTGTCTGGTTACTTTCACTTGGCATTATATTTTGGAAGTTCTTCCATGTTATAGCATAAACAAGTACTTCATTATTATTTATGCCTGAGTAACATTCAACTATATGAATAAACCAAGTATTTATCCAGTTTTGCACAGTTGAGGGATATTTGGGTTGTTTTCATCTTTTGGTTATGAATAATTATGCTATGAACAGTTGTGTATAAGTTTTTACATGGATATATGTTTTCAATTCTCTTGGCTATATACCTACGAGTAAGTGGAATTGCTGGGTCATGTGGAAACTGTGTACGTTTATGTTTTGACTACTAAAGAGTTTCCAAAGTGGCTGCAACATTTTACATTTCCATCAGAAATGTATAAGGGTAATGATTACTCTACATTCAACCCTTATTATTGTTCATCTTTTCAATTATGATTATAGACATCTTAGTGGCTATGAAGTGATACCACATTGTGGTTTTGATTTGTATTTCCCTAATGATAATGATGTTTAGCATCTGATCATCTTTTCATGTGCTTATTGGACATTTGCAGATCTTATTTGGAAAAATGTCTACTAAAGACCTGTTCCCATTCATTAATTAGGTTGTCTTCTTATTGCTGAGTTGTAAAATTTCTTTATGTTTTCTGGATACTAGATCCTCATCAGAGAGCTGACTTGCAAATATTTTGTCTCATTTGGTGGGTTGTCTTTGTGCTTTTTTGATGACATGTCTTGAATTATAAAAGCTTTTCTAGTTTTGATGAAATCCAGGTTACCACTTCTTCTCTGTCTTAGCTTGCTTCAAATTTCCACTGTCTAATCCCAGGTCACAAAGATTTACAATGATGTTTTCTTTTAAGAGGGTAACAGTTTAGCCCTTCCATTTTGGGCTTTCATGTTTTTAATTAATTTTACTGTGTACGGACCATCTTTTTTTTTTTTTTCTTTTTAGCATAGGTCATTTTTGTTGTTTTTGAAAAACTATACATTTAAAATGATACAATGGGGCAACTCTGGAGACTAGCCTCTTCCCTCTCTCCAGTATTTGCTATTGTTGCTATTTGTTGTTGTTGTTGACTTTTTAAAAAATATTTATTTATCTTGAGGGAGGGAGAGCGAGCAAGCACTACTGTGGGAGGTGCAGAGAAAAAGAGAAGTAGAGAGAATCCCAAGTAGGCTCCTTGCTGTCAGGGCAGAACTCAACGTGGAGCTTGATCCCATGAACAATTGCAATCAAGACCTGAGCTGAAATCAAGAGTCAGATGCTCAACCAATTGAGCCACCCAGGCACCCCTGTTTATTGACCTTTTACAACTAATTTTGTGAAGTCTGAGTTTGTTATGCCTAATGATATTTCCAGGTAATGATCTGACAAAGATTCCCTTTAATCCCTGGGACCAAAATGTCCCTGGTGTTTGATGAGGGCGTCTGTGTTGGGGCCCACATTTAACCATTCAGCCTGGCAATTTATAATTTGTGTTCATTTATCTGCTTGCACAGAGCCTCGTGGTTAGCCCCAGGTGAGAGAGTCCTGTTACAGCTTTCCTAAGTAAATGCATAGCTATCTGTATGTCCAAGGTGTTTTAACTCCCAGGAATATGTCAGAGTTTTTCCAACTCTTATGGACATGTTTGTTATTCCCTAGCTTTTAAGGTTTTTGTTATTCTATTGTTGGCCCCAATGCTTAGCTATTGTCTCAGGTAGCTGTAACTTAAATAAGTACTTCTGATCCCCAAACTTCTTTACACTGGGCCAGTTCTGAGGTTAAACAAAGACAGCCTTTGAGTGGGCTCTTCCAGGGAGCCACCACACAGTTAAATAATGACAATTCTTCAAGAGCAGAACTTTGAAGGAGCTGCAACCATGTTCATTCCTCTCCAGTGGCTGCCGGACTGTTTGTTATTATTATACCATGATTGTGGGCAGCTGCTTTCAAGGATGTTACAGAGCTGGGGTTGTGAGCATGGACATAAGACAAGTTAAAATGTAATACATCTTTCTGTTCTGAAATTCACCCATTTTTCTTGAATAAATACTTCCCAGATTGCTGCCACTTTCGATTAATTGATAGAGTCCTGAGAAATTTTATTTGGACAATTTTTGCCAGTGTTCTTGTTGCTTTTATGCAGAAGAGGATTTTTAGAGATCCTTTATTATTTTCACTGACATTGCCAAACTCTTGTGTTATTTTTTTACACCATTTTTTGCTGCTTATTTATTTTTGAGAGATCACATGTATAGGGGTAGGGGCAGAGAGAGGGGGGCACAGAAGATCCATAGCAGGGCCCAAACTGACAGCAGAGAGCCCAATGAGGGGCTCAAACTCATAAATGGTGAGATCATGACCTGAACCCAAGTCTAAAATTTAACTGACTGAGCTACCCAGGCACCCCAGCCTATTTCTTTAAATTTTACTGAGTCACAGGCATTGTCATTTATGTATTTCTTGTCTATGACTGCTTTTGTACTACTATGGTAGAGTTGAGGACTTGTGACCAGATCTAACTGCCTGTAAGGTTATATTTTCTTACCCTTTCTTTATCTCTCAGTTGATTCTATAACATATTATCCATGTCACAATCTATATTAAGCTTCTAACCTTGTAGTTTTTATATTGAAATTCTATGAACAAGTTTTGGGGGGAAAACTTCAAATGAGTGCCTTTTTTGGTATAAAGTTAAATAAAAGTGAAATCTAATCAGTAAGATAAAGGATTGGTTATTCAGGAAGAAATATGTCATCAACTAGAAGAAGGATATACACCATCTTCAGTCTACAAAAAGGAAATGACTTTATGTCAGAATGCATTTGGGGGTCAGTGAGCTAAAACAATATACCAAGTTGCATGTACTATGCATCAAGGTATGTAGCCCTATTAGCAAAAAGTCATTATTTTTACTCAGAGAAAAAGTTTCTATAGGACTCTAAGAACTTATCTTTATGAATCATTTTAACAATCCTGGAGTTAAATAGGAGAATGTGAAAAGAATCTTTAATTTTAGCAAATGCATCCTTTGCATAAGCTGTTAGTGTATGCCCAGAGCATGAAATGGGAGACAACCCTAAGAATGTCATGCCATGATTTTATATATATTTGACCAGGAAACAACAACTTAGGCATTTAAATTAAGCTGAGACATAACAGAAGGGATCACATTGTACAGTTCTTTGGATTTAAAAGTAAGCTACCTAACACCAATTAACAGAAGATTGGGTGGGACTGGAGTTGTACATTTTGTACCCTCCCCAGTGTACAGGATCCGGATTATGTTTCATTGATAGTCCTTATAAAACTTTGCACATGAAAAAAATCTAGATTCTCCTGTGACTGACAAACTCCCTTTAGCTGTACTTAGCTCCTGGCCCCTAATGCATCATAAATATCTCTGCAGTCTACTATGCAGGTAGCCCCTGAAAATTTTACTGATATTTTTATTTATTATATGACCAACAATATTTCAAACAAAATTGGGTGGACAGAAATAGCATGTGGATTTATTAAAATTATAAAGGAACTAGAGATTTATATGAGATACTGATATAAACCTGAAAAATGATTAATTCCTTTAAAAAACAAGAAGGGAGACTGAGAGAGAAAACTATTGATATTCTGAATGCTATTTCCTTAACATTTGGTGACCCTAAAATCATCATCTCAGTAAGATGTTGTGCATGGAACTCTCAATGCTAAGTTTAGAGATCTCAATGTACAGTGTAGATCTCATACAATGTCATCTAATACACTCTGAAAGTAGAGAGCAGAGTTAATATCAGAAACCTTTTCAGAGCGTGATATACTCCGCTGGTTCTAACATCTTAAGGCGTTATTTTCTTCATGTCATAAAATAAGCCAGGCATGACAAATTTAAGCAGATACCAATCAATTTTCTGGCTTTCTGAAAGCGTCATTTTGTTGATGTAAAGGTATACATTTAAGAGCAACATACAGGCAACTGACTCTCCTGTGGGAAGATTTTTTTTCTTTCATGTGTGAACAATGTTTTGATTGGGATTTACAAAGAGAAAAAAAGCTGATTTGTGAAGGGAAAGATCAAAGCTTCTTTTCACTAAATGAAAACAGTAAAGATCAAAACAGATTGCAACACCAACCTGAGCCTTTGTAGAAGTCCATGTTGGCAATGCATGACAAGCAAAAGGGAAAGAAAATTATATATGCATTAGTTGAGCTGCTATTATAATGCAAAATTGAAAAAAAAAGTAGAAATCCTTTTCCTGGGTTCAAAATTAATGGCTTACCTTTCAGCTAGAATTTGAATGTTCCCCTCCCAATTCTCAAGCAAAATGCCTCCTCTTAGTACATATGAAACATGATTGTATGGGAATAAAGAACACATGGATCTGAGAAAGCTGGACAGATTTTCCCCAGCTGTCCTCTGGCTGCAAGAGCTGATTCCTAAGACAATACACTAAATCTCTGAAGCTTCACTCAAACTCCCTTAGTATCTATCCCAGTTACAGTCATCAATCATGGCAAAAAAAATCTATTTTTTGAAAGATACAGCACATATAGCCCAGACTAACTCTTAGAATGTGGATTCAATGACACTTGTTCCTACCACCCACTTTTACCCACCATGTGTTTTACTCCTTCATCTTACCATAATTTTATTTTTGAACTTAAGTGGCTATTTAATTACCATAATTTCTACATCTAGTCTGTAAGACTGTATGCTCACTGAGGGCAGGGCCAGTATCATATTTTGTTGTTCTTGGTCATTACTGTATTCTCAATGCTCATCCAGTGCCTGGCATAGAGTAAATATTGCAAAACAATTTGTACAAAAATGAATGAATGTAGTTCTGAGGCAATATAAATTATAAATCTTATGATATATCTAAAAAATTATAACTCAACTCCAAAATAAATTTTCAACTTGAACTCAAATTTTAATCTTTTATGTAAAAGATCAGAAATCTTAACTTACAGAATAGTTCCAAAGAAACTAAGTTTGGTAGGTCAATTAAACATCCATATATCTGGTATCTTGGGAAATCTAGTTACATTTTAATCAATCCATCATCAGCACCACAACCTATAAATACTGGCTGTTTACAACCAGAAGTGACTTCATAAACATAGCAAGTGGCTAAAGTTTAGTATCACTATTTCATAAACATTATGAAAATTGATTTGCTGGCTATAAGTTATAGAGGTTAGTTAAAAGGACACTATCTTTGGTTTTAGATAGAAATATAAAAACATAGGAAGTGGTTAATGATAAGAAACTTAGGAAGATTCCTGATATCAGAGAAATGTCTATTTCATGATAATGGCTAGATATAATTAACGCAGAGTTAAATGAACAGTGTACAATGCTCACACAATTATTTTATTGGACATTAGTATCCCATCTATGGAAGTGGCTCGTTTGCTTCGATACTTAATATTTAGTATTTTAATATTTAAATTAATGTTACTACCAAATCTTGATGATTGCTCCCCATGGAGTGAAATTTAGATCAATTAACAGAGAGACTTGGGTGTATTGCCTGTTTCACTCCTGTGGTTGTGTTGACACCTTGAGCTTTTTGGCCTGTCCAGAACTTAGAGTTAATAGGATCCTATAAATAGCACTCCATGGTTTAAGGGTTGCTACAACTATTCGACTTCAGTTAACTGCACTTCTATAGAAAATATGTATAGATATGTGTAGTAACAAATGCATTATTTAAATTTTTTTCCTAAAGTTGATTTATTTATTTTGAGAGAGAGAGAGAGCACAAGCAAGGGAGGGGCAGTGAGAAGAAGAGATGGAATCCCAAGCAGGCTCCTCATGCTTTGATCCCAGGGACTGTGAGATCATGACCAGAGCTGAAATCAAGACTCTGAAGCTTAACTGACTGAGCCATCCAGAAGCCCCAACAAATGCATTATAATATTAAAGGCCAAGAATTCTCTCAGTAAATAATAATTGACAATTTCTTTAATATAGTTGGTTACATTTCTAAAGGGCAATAAATAACAACAATCAAAATAATCTTTTTGTTATTCCTCAGGCTATCTACCGAAGAAGTTTCCAAAGTGTTAAAAATCATATCATTTATGGGAATGTGACTATACTTGATGGATTAAATCATTTTCCAGATGTTACATATATTACTTTTCCTTTTTCTGTCTTTTAAAGAATCTTGGGGCCATAATGAATTAATCTGTGATATATATATATATATATATATATATATATATATATATATAATTTTTGGATAAGATTAATCCTCTATTCTTCTCAAATTTTATGAGATATTTCAACTGCTCTCACCTCTATATATTTTATTATTTTTTTCCTAAGCTTTAGTCAAGCTCCTTTCACTCTTTCTACTTTAAACTACTACTAGTAAGTAAACTGTAATGTGCTTAAGCAGAAACTGCCTACCTTTTCCATATAAATATATATATATCAGAAATCTTCCCTGAACATATATATATATATTATATATATATATATATGTTCTATGTTCCTAGATAGAGTCTAAGTCTGTTTCACGACTGGGATCCATAGCACATACATTAGACAAGTTCAGACCAAGTTCAGACCAGTTCACTACTCAGAACACTGCAGGAGGTCCCATTGCACTTAGAACCATACCACCTGTGGTTCTCTTACTCTTGGCCCCCTAGCTGTAAGTGACCCCATCCTGCCTATTTCTTTAAAATTATCTCCAAATCTCTCCCTGAAGCTCATTCTACTCAGCCACATAGTCACCTTCCATGTTGGTCAGACAAGAAAGTGAAAGCCTGCTTCTAGGTCTGTGTGCCTCCCTCTCTCCTCTCCGTTGTAACATTTATTCTTCGGGCTGCCACGATTTCCTTTTGCACATTGTGCTTTGATGTCATGTTCTCAAAGAAATCTTCCCTGATCATTCTATCTCGAAACCCTTGTTTATTTTCTTCACACTATTCATCATCATCTGCAAGTATGTATTTATATGCTCACTTATTTTCAATCTGTTTCCTTCAGAATATAAGCTTCATTAGAGCATAGCTTTTGGCTTTCTTGTCCTTAGCTATACTCTAAGCCTATGCCAATAGGAGGTACTACATAATTAGTTATTTCATGAGTAATAACCTTTTTATCCATGAAGCATCTGATATAACATCTTAACAGTGGACTGAAAGTGTTCCTAACTGTAGAATAAGAGAAGTTGGTAGAAGGATACTCTGTAGCTCTGTTTTATGTGTCAGTGTGGTCAGTAAACTTAAAAAGAGATAGATGCTAGAATTCTATTTTCATGCAATCTGATTTATTATCTTAAATTACATGTCAATGACAGCTAATATACGTGGTAATTAAGACAGATTTCTAGGAGACAGGGGCATCTTTCCTGTATTCTGGCACAGACCCTCTTGGCAGCATTTCCACAAATAATGAATTTTCAGCCAGGTGCATTAATGTGAATGGAGAAAAATTGTATAGACATATAAATAATGAATACTAACTGATGGAAATGTGAATGTGAAATATGAACCATAAATAAAAATGAGATGATTTGCTATCAAATTTTGTATCTTAGGTATTTTCCACAGTGTTAGCTGTATTTACAACTTTTTATAGATCCAAACACCATTAAATTAAATAAGATGCTAAAGAATATTTGAAATCTACCTTAGAAAAAACTGGAGAAGATCAAGGATTTTTATGAATAGATAGTTAAGGAGGATTTCAAAAGACAAAACCAAATTTCAATTCTAAGATTTCAGTAGATAAAATCAAATTCAAAACTAGGAGGATTTTACTCTTACTCTCTTTGTTGTTGTTGTTCTTTTCTATTTTGAGAGACAGGTGGGGACAGAGCAAGTGTGCAGAGCTTGGTGCGGGGCTTGATCTCATAATCCTGAGATCATGTCCTGAGCTGAAATCAAGGGACATGTAACTGACTGAGCCGCCTGGGTGTCCCTGAATTTTTTTCTCCTTATGAAATATAATTAAGGTATGCCACACTAGTCATTCTCACTACTTTAATATGAATTACAGAAAAGGATATGTTATTATATAATTTTTATATTAAAGTTATCTGCTGTGAACATTAGCAGTATGTTTTTCACTTAATGGAGGACCTCACATAGAGATGCTAGTGACATATTTATTACTCACAAATCTATGTGTAAGTTTCTACATATCTTAAAGCTTGGGGGAAAAAGAAAACTTCTAATGACATGTTTATTTTTTATGATGCGCACAAAATTTTCCCATAAGCTATGTATCTTTTTGTATTTAGTTGCATGGTGGTAAAAATGAATTAGGTATTATATAGATTTTACAATTAAAGAAAGAGAAAAGTTGTGACACAGACGTAATACAAACATGCCTTCTCTTTCCCTAGGACATCTGTATTTTGCTGCCTTCAGGAAAAAATGCATTCTTCAGAGTATAACTTCTAGTTGGTCATGAAATGCTATTCTGGGCTCACAACGACATAAAAAGGATTTCTATGTGCTGTTTAATAGCCACCACTGACTTCTAAAAATAGATGAACATCATTAGAACCCTGGTTATCATTAATCCTCTGAAATCCTCCAAAAATAGGTAAGAAGGCAGAAAAAGAAATGACTTTCTTTTTGATGGTTCAGAAAGTAGATACTAAAAATGGAGGAATAAATTGCAATCAAAGCAAAAGGGGAAATACAAGGATGAGGAAAATAATAAGGGTTTCAAACTCTGTGGAAAATAGGAGTTAGAACAAAACAGCTCCTCTAACACTGTTAATTGTGCACACATGCACCTGTGTGTGTATGCATGCAGATGTGTGTGTGTGCAGGTGTGCATGTGTACAGTTACTTATACATTAAGGATATCTGAATAGCAAGAGTGATATGAGAGAGAAAGCTCTTAAGATTAGAGTTCCTAAATCAAGTGTTTAGTTAAGGTTTTCATTGGGCTTCCATCTAATAAGAGAATCAGGGGAACCTGGGTGGCTCAGTTGGTTAAGCGTCTGACTTTGGCTCAGGTCATGATCTCACAGTTCGTGGGTCTGAGCCCCGCATCGGGCTCTGTGCTGACAGCTAGCTGAGAGCCTGGAGCCTGTTTCAGATTCTGTATCTCCCTCTTTCTCTGACCCTCCCCTGCTCATGCTGTCTGTCTGTCTCTCTCTCTCAGAAATAAAATAAAACATTCAAAAAAATTTAAAGAGAGTCAATCAGGTGGTCAAACAACATTATCAGAGGCAAACTGCTGGTTTTGACTCTTTTAATCAGGAGCATCTTGCTGAAATCTCAGTAACTTAGAAAGCTCAGTGGCAGTCCAGACTAAGGGAGTGAATGCTAGGATTACATTAAGACAAATATAATAATCCTCTGGGGATTCATTACTTTCTTCTTTTGCAGAGAGTTATTTATGTAACATTTACAATACATTGCTTTCCATAGCACTGGACTAGGTCACTAAGAGTCATTTGGAATGGAAGATCTAAAATAAAGAAGCCAAAACCATAAAACAGTAACAACGAATGCTGCAACTGCTATTCTTAGCTTCTTACTATGTATCAGAAAAGCAAGAATTTTTCTTTTTAAGTAAGCATGCTGAGATGAAGAAATAATGAAGTTAGTCAAATGAAGGTAAATCTGAAAGTTGTACTATAACATGAGAAAGAAGTTTTTTTCAAGCAAAGGTACAGAGAAGAGATGGATTTAACCAATATAGGAATAACAGGTCTTACTCTGTATTCTACTTACTTCCTATGGGGCTAATTTATAGACAGTCATGTTATGAAGAATTAGAATTTTCCTAATACTAGAGGAATGAGTCAGGAATAATCTATTCTGAAGAAATTAAATTAATGGTAGGAGTCATTTACATTCAAAAGAAATTTGGCGAGTTATATATATTTTGTCTTCTTCATCTATTATTTCTAGGCTATACCATTACAAAATATGCTACTTCATTATGTACGCCTGTATGATTATATATTTGTATACAATAGTGTATGCCATTTATATCACATAAAATATAGATATATATGCATAAAGATACAAATATACAGGTATAGACAAATACAAAGGTATATATATTTATAAATAGATATATCTATATAATTATGATACATACCTATATCATGTATCTATAGATCTATTTTATCTGAGCAAACAACATATGGTCAAATACTTGCCTATTTTTATGATTCACTTATTTTAAGATTCTCAATTTTTTTGAGAATTTGAAAAAATTCTTAATTTTTATTATCAAAACCATGGCTTATTCACTACTTTGATTCACTGGCATCAGACTTGTTTGTCCTAATGATAGTCACTTGATCTATATAGTCACTAATCAGCTAGTTTATAGATTGTTTTCATAAGCAAGTCATAAAATTTCTAAATTTAATTATTAAACTACAAGGTTATAAAACCCAGCAGGTAAGAGCAGAGTCAGGGTAAGAAAGGAGGAAGAGAAAGCTAACCATGCTCTGTATCTTGAGACAAACTCTGGGAGATACAAACATATTTTGTCTCTATTCCCTAGCCTTGCAGCTTTTAATGTTATAAGACATAATTTAATTTCTTATATTCTCTAATAAGAAAATCTTACCTCAGAGAGATGTTCACTCTTCCTTAAGGCCTATGATCCCATCAAATTAAATCTAAATTAAATTGTTTTGTAGGAATTTAAGTTATAAAATACATAGAAACAGAATAATCTAGAACTCTTTCCACTCAATATAAAAGTTTTTCCTTTTCTATAATAAGATTGTCTCTAGTTTCTTCAAAGATTAGTAGTACCAAAATTCTAAGAATTTCCCTTTTAGGAGCTAAGTCAGTAATAACCTCATTTGTTTAGAAAAACATCCTTTGCTGGCATTTGAAATGCAGAGAAACTGGCATAATACATTTGATAAAGATGGTTCTAATGATACCCCAAGATGCATATTCAAAATGGTCCTAAAGCAATTGCAAGACTTGTTCATTCATTCACCAAACATTTCTTGAATACTTATGGTGTTCTCAGTATTATGCTAAGCAATTAACTTGGTAAATCAGTTACTATCCTCACTTCCTTAAGATTCAACTCTAAAAATACAATTAAAATGAGCTCTTACTTTCAAGTACACCTTGTTCTGTCAAATACACTCTTTCTGTTTATTTTAGAAGAGTTTAATCATCTCTATTTGGCTATGAGCCCTGGACTTGGGCTCATTTATCCTCCATGAAAGCACTACTTGATATTCTGTGAGAATACCACAACTCACCCAAAGTCTTCATGTCACTCCAGGAAGACACTTTACCTACTAAGAATGTAAGATAATACTGAATTAAGCATAAGTCACTAGGTAGTGGAATAAAGGAAACGAGCATTAAGGGGAAATAGTCATATAGGCTCCTTTGTCTTAAGTCCACCTTTAACCCTGGCAATTAACTGCAGGTGTACAAAATTACATGCAGATATAATTGCATCTGAAATTAGCTGACTGCAGGTGTAACTGGTCAGTTACACACTCCCAAGAGAGCCCTTGGTTAATTACATCAATTATTAGGTAATTATGGGTATAATTATATAAATTTCCTTATAATTTTATTGCTTTAAAAACTCCAGGGCAGAAAATAAGATATTCACATAAACTGTCATAAAATTTTCATTAAGTTAGAGTGTTTTCAGTTTCAGTGCTTTAGAACTGAATTTCACACCAACCGTTCTTAGCCTGGGTGCCTGCCCCTGTACTCAGTCAATTGTTTACTTCAATCATACCTGCACGTTTTCCAACAAAGTGGTGCGGCAAGGGCATCTGAGTCATTCTATTTTCTTGGGTTCAGAATCAAGTCTAAATACCATCATTAATTGTAGAAAACATTATACTCTGGTAAGACTTTTTCTGATCTTCAGAGCCCAAGCACTGTAAATATTATACAATCAAGTGCTGTTTTCAGAGGAAAGCGGGGTGTGTATCTCACCAGAGAGATATAATCTCGACTTACTGCTGTGGGGTAGAATGCCTGTTTTCCCTTAGTAAAATGAACTAGCTCACTGTGATCCTGTTTTACTTTCTGGATATGCAAATGATACATTTAACAAGAAGATTCAGGCTATAAAAATGCTTTGTGCTACTAGAAAGTCTATCCCAAATACTGTGTGTTTGGATATTTGAGAATTAACGAATCCAGGTGGTTATCTATCAGTGCTTGTGTCTTAATTCCAGCCACTAAGCTCTTGCCATATTCCTTGTGGGACCCAAGCTGTTAATTGTTGCAATTACAGTCATAGGTCCTACCCCTATTATGCTTGAGTCTACTTTGTACTCTTTCCAGGCCTCCTGAGCCCTAAGATCAGGGCTGTAATAATGACCTCCAGGTCTCCCCTCAATGCTGCCTCTTTGCATTTGCCAACTGGGTCTGCAGCAGGAAGGTTCAC
Organism: Hyaena hyaena; assembly: GCF_003009895.1. Taxonomy (NCBI): domain Eukaryota; kingdom Metazoa; phylum Chordata; class Mammalia; order Carnivora; family Hyaenidae; genus Hyaena; species Hyaena hyaena. The sequence goes on from NW_024081724.1 coordinate 266,480, forward strand.
CTTCCCATCTTGGTAATTAAGAGAGACCTGTGCTAAAACAGCACAATTATCCAAGAGACGCCAATGGTCAATCTGCCTTGAAGCTCTATTTTTGTCACTGTAAAGTATCACCGGACATATCCATGAAGCATCATTCATATTACAGGTTAGTACCATTTCTGTTGTGCTTTGGCAACACCATCTGCAAGGACTATAGTGTGAATAGGGTATCTTGTCACGGAGAAACATGGTGACACCTGACAGGTCATTTAGCCATGGCCAGCAATAAATAGCCCCATGCAAATCGCACAAATGGCTTCACAAAGAAGACTACAGCATCCTTGCGACCAAAGAGAAAGCTGTAAATCTGTGAAACATTCAATTTTTAACAAGTTCAGCAGTTAAATTTATTTGTGAAATACCCATATAGAATATAGAGATACATAGAATATCTATCTCCCCTTTCTATCATAATGCACATTAATGTATCAGAAGCCTGAGTCGTCCAGATAAAAAAGGGGCACACTGGTTACAATTCAGGTTTTTCAAACTTATTTTAACATGAAACTCTGGGGAAGAGAACAACTGATACTAGTCTTTATAGCATCCCTGGGATGTTGCTCTGGAGAACACTGTTCAGAAGCTGCATCTGTAAACATGGCTTTCTCATTTTGGATCTCCAGGGCTTCCTTATCTATTAGTCGATAATTGACTACTGCAAAGGGTGGAAGAGGTCGGCACATCTCTCTAGCTTATTGCGAGAGTGATAGAATGTAGACTTCTCTTACAGATCTGCACAGCTTTTCAAGTCTAATTCTCTCAGGTGTACTACAGAACATGCTGTGCCGCTAACAGTAACTTTTTCAATTAGCGGTAGTAAGAGCAGTTAAAAAAAAATTAAAGGCTCCTTTCCACTTAATTTTTCCCATACACTACTTAAAAGGCACTTTCCTTCCTTTTTAATGTTAATTGAATCGTCATCCCCTTGTCTCTCAAATTTCAAATGCGTGGCAGGACACTCCTCCAAGTGCTGCCTGGTAGTTACATGGCCACACTCCAAACCCGCGTGTCGCTATTCCCATCTCTCATCTCAGCCACAGCTGGAAAACTAAGTGTGTTAGCCAAAGGGCAGTTTAATTCTCCGGATTTAAAACACAGAGCCACTCCCGAAAAGATTACACTTTTAATCTGAATTTCTGAAGTTGGCTAGCACTTCTCTGACCACAGGTGCACTGTGAATGTCTTTTACTTTTTGGAGGATTCTAAATTCCTTGAAATATCCAGAGTCCTCGGACATTCCATACTACACTTTCTGGTCTTTAATTCTTATTTATTCTTCCCCTTCAAGGCTCAAGTGTTAATTCACTTTCTTTGTGAGGCCTCCCGAGACACAATAAAATTATTCACGCTTTATATTTCAGATAATCATTAGCCCCTTAGCACATGCAATCCTTAGGGTGTTAAATAAATTTTAGATCAAAGAGCTAACTCCTTGATTGTATTGAAAACCCCCACTTTTCTGTACGTCATTGTATTTCTAACGCATGTCCCAATGAATCACTCAGTCTTCCTTTCACTCATTCATTCATTAAGCAAACACCTACAGAGACCTTCATTAAATACTAATATCTAGATTGCTGATATTTCAGTAGAGGAAATGAGGGAGGGGAGGCAGGTTACAGTCAAATAAAAATGAATACTTCATAAAACTGAGAAGTGTCTTAGAAAGGAAAAGGACTATCTCTGTGAAAGTGGAAGAATCCTGGAGGATTTATCTTAACCTCTATCACTGGTGGTAAGTAGGAATTTACTTTAAAAAATGAAAGATTTTTCATGTGAAAAAATTACCTGTATGAAAATTTAATGACTATAGATAATTATATGCTCAAGGAATGCCAAGAGCTTTTGAAGTGGCTGGAATGTAGAGTGTGGAGGGAGAACTAAATGGAAGAAAGAGAAGTCTGGAAAGTGCCAGTCAGTCAAGTGTTTTCTGTGTCATCCCAATTAATGCGGTCTTACCCTGTGGACCAGGAGATCTTAAACTCCGGTGTGGACTTCAGAAGCTCTTAAGGATTCTGAAGAAGGTGGTCTACTGTGGAGTCTGGGGATATGTATTTGTAACATCTCTGGTGATTCTGATACAGTTTATCATCAGAAGAAGTTTTGAGACAGGCCATGTGGATGCAATGAGAAACCTAAGAGGGTTATTAAGTAGGACATGCGGGGGGCTAGATTAAACTGAGGAGTTTACTTCTCCACTGTTTTGAGGCATTGGCACTAGATGAGACAAAGGGGGTCATTTTAACAATGATAGTTATAAACAGCTTTATTTATTTAGTTGCTCTTGTTCTTGTACAGCGTAAGACTGTGAATGACCTGTAAAGGCACATATGTTTTGTTTGATTTGCAATACTCCAGCATGTATTACTCTCTTATTACATACAGCATATTATCCCACATAAGCCTCATAAAAGCCCCATGAGATATTTACTACTATCTCTAACAGATGAGGAAACAAGGGTTCAGAGATTTGAAAGGATGCAGTGTTACACAATGCATGCACTTTTGCTAAGTGAAATATGTCAGACTGAGAAAGACAACCCTATGATTTCACTTGTATGTGGAATCTAAAAAAAATGCAGCAATGAACAAACAAAAAACAGAATCAGATCTATAAATGCAGAGAACAAACTGGCTGCCAGAGGAACAGGGGTGAGGGGTGGACAAAATGGGTGAAGGGGAGTGAGACATGCAGGCTTCTGATTATGAAATGAGTAAGTCACAAGGATGAAAGATACAGCACAGGAAATATAGTAAGTAGTATTGTAATAGCCTTGTATGGTGACAGATGCTGGTTACACCTGTGGTGAACACTGGGTAACATGTAAACTTGTCGAATCACTATGTTGCACACCTGAAAACTAATGTAATATTGTGTGCAAACTATTAAAAAAATAATAGGTCTATGATTCCTTTTCCTACACCATGCTGCCTTTCCAAATGACTACAATGTCACTTCCAAAGTACGCAGTGATATACAACAGTCACCAATTTTGTGCTCAACAAAGTTGAACATAAATTTAACATTAATGAATGGTAAAAATATAGGTCTCAAACTGTCTTTGCATTATGATTATTCTTATTACAAATGACAACAAACCAAGACCAAATGGTTTAAAGAAAGTGAGAATGTATTAATTCTTATGGCTGAAAAGTCTATGGAAGACTCTAGGTATCACTTGATTTAGGGAACCAGAAATGACTCTAGGAAACCAGACTCTCTATTCCCATCTCTTGAATGCTTTTTCTTTGTTATCTCCATATGCATTTCCACTGGTCCTGTCAAGATGGCATCCTCCCGAACTCCAGGCTTATATCCTCCAAAGTCAAGTATAATGGAAAAGAGAACATTTTCCCCACAGAAATCTCTGTCAAAGAACAACTCTAGTTCTTACTGGGTAATATGGCTATTCCTGAGTTAACTTCCATATTCCCCGGCTGTTCAGTACTCTGATTCTCCAGGTAGAAGCCTATTATTCACCTTTGGTCCAGCTTACACTCCATACCACCGCCTATGAATGGGAGGAAAAAGATTCCTCAAAATAAAATCAGACTTCAACTTGGGGCAGAAACATTAGCAAATATCCACTACAATCAGCTAAAGAAAAGAAGAAGATAATGGACTATGGCTTTTACTACTATGACAGAGCAATTAAACTCACTGATGAATTAGAAAATACTTATCTAAATTTCTTAATTTCTTTAGGATAACACACTACCAAAATAAATGAAATTTTAACAAGAATTCCGTTTTGAGATGGTTTCAACCCCCCACCCCTCACTCACAGTGATTTCTGCAAGATTATTTGGTTAAGAATCGAATCCACTCAAATAAAGATTATTCTGTAAACAAGTGAATTCTGTCATTTTGTTTTCAAAATAACCTGCCGCTCAATTGTAATCAAGCACTTAAGTAAAAACCCTGAAATTAGTTTGTGTGCACATTTAGCCACACTCGTTCTTTAGCCAAAGTACCTTGGTTCTTTTAATCCTTTAATCAATATTTTATTCCAGAAGTTCCTATCTTCTTATTCCCTTTCCAAAATCATTCATTTCTCTAAAGAAAGTGTTAGATTTTACTGATCTATCTCCTTGATGGTTTGTCACATTGGAGGAGCGGTACAAAATTCCTGGGAGTTTCCTCTTTGGTGATATTTTAGTTTCTTTTTTTAATTTTAGTATATGTGTTCGTTTTCAACCTGCTAATCCTTCAAACCATAGTTCAAGTCTCTAACACACCTCTTCTCTAAGCTCCAAGAGCCCCTTATTCAAAACATTTATCACAGTGTGCCACAATTACTGAGTATTAATACCATAATAAAATTCCACAATTTAAAAATTAGTTACTCAAACTAAGAAAATCAGTTTATTCCTACAGAAACTGAAAGCTCAATGAAGTCATAGCCCTGCATTTTCAGCCTGTAGCATAATGTCTTGCAAATAATAAATGTCGTTTGAATGTTCATATTATAAGCAGTCATGCGGTAAAAGTGAATATTTTATTTTTCCAAAAAGTTGATTTTGCTCTACTCTGTTGAATGAAAGGTCAGGAAGGGAATGTACTCAGTAGCCAGGTGTGTGATTTTCAACATGGAGGCAGGTGGGAGATGTGGCTCCATCCCCCTCTCTCCAGGTAGTGCATGTACTGAGAAGGGGGGAAGAGGGAGAAAGAAATGAAGTAGAGAAAACAGACCAAATGGCTGCTGGGTTGGAAGAAGGTAGGTAGTCACAAATATCTGGAGCTAAAGAGTCAGCTGGGAAACAAAGACCCAGACACCAGAGAAGAGGTGCTCTCAGATTAAGGAGGAAAGAGGCTGGCTGAAGCTGGCTTTGATGTGACTGCTAAGCAGTGATGTAGGACTATATTAAAGGCTAGGAACAAGGGAGTCATTTGAGCACACAGACACTTATCCAGCCCTCTCTTACTCATCCAATACTTATCAATGTGTTAACTCACCAGAAGCTCTTTACTCTCCAGCTTTTCTTCTCATTAGTTGCTCCATTTTCTGACTACAATATTTCCATCTGTTAGCATGGCACACTATGAAATATTGGCATTAATGATATTTAAGTGAATTAAATTGCACTATTATGTTTGTAAAATGTGATCCACGTGGATCAACACAACAAATTACAAATGTGAAACACTACTTAAGCTGTTTAATGAGAACATATCTTAAAATTTGTCCCTGAATGGCAATGAAAAGAGTTTTAAGAGATGAGAGAAGTGTATGTGGTGGGTAATAGCTAAACAAGGCTAAGTAACTACTTCTTGGAAAAGGTTTGCCTAATGAAATATGTGATGTGTTTCCAAGACATGCTGAAAAGCTGCCTGACACAGAGAGGAGACAATAGCTACTACCAAGGAGATGGAAGCTCCTAGCCTCAGCTGTCACTTGGGTAGTGGGTCTCTTTTGTGATGTTGAGTTAGAATAAACTAGGATGTTGGGAGTCAGTGAGAAAGAGTGCTAGAAATTATACTTCTATTTTCTCCTTAGCAATTCATTAAGCATAATGCTCATGTAAACAGAACATTGATGAGTGGGTCCCACCACTCTGAGTACTTTGAACTCCTAACCAAACAACAAATGTATATGTATTTCACAGTACCAAAGACACGCAAAGCATATGGGGAAACTAATCAAATTCAAGACAAACAACAACAAAGACAAACCAACAGGGATCCCATAGAACACACAGCATGAAGTCTTCAATCCCAGTTATTGGCACAAGTGAAAAAATAAAGTGAGTAACAAAACACCAAATAATGCTGTCCAGAACTCAAAGACATACATGTTCTAGAGCAGTGAGGACACTGAAAATATTTAACAACCTGTATCGCTGTGTGGCTGAATAAATATATACATATTTAGCCTCTGCCCCATGTTCCCTGACAAAGAGCTTCTAAATTTCTTAGCCTTTCCTAGGTAAGAAGAACATATTTTACTTTAATGAGGTGGCTCTTGATTGGCTACTGGGGAGCCATGATTAGAAGCTTGTACCTTTGAGCCCAAACGTCTGACTTCTAGGGAAGGGAGAGGGGCTAAAAATTAGTTTAATCACCAATGACCAACGATTTAATCAACCATGTCTACATGATGGAACCACAATAAACCCTGAACAATAGGGTTTGTAGAGCTTCTGGGTTGGTGAACACATTCACGTGCTGAAGTATGGCACATCCAAACTTCAAGGGAACAAAAAGGACCCTTTGGGACCTCACTCTACGTACCTCTTCATCCAGCTCTTCATCTGCATCCTTTATAAGTAATTGGTAAATGTAAGTAAATATTTTCCCGAATTTTGTGAGCTGTTCTAGCAAATTATCAAACCTGAGGGGTGTTGTGGGAACCCTTGAGTTTATAGCCAAGTCAGACAGAAGTGCAGTTACTCTGATTCCATACGTGTGACTGGCATCTGAAGTGAGAATCTTATGGGATTGAACCTTTCAATCTATGGAATTTGACACTAATTCTGAGTAGTGTCAAGTCAAATTAAGTTATACAACATCAGGCTGGTGTGGGGAAAGCAGTCACATACATTTGGTGCCAGAGTCTTATGGGTGGACTAACAGTTTTCCTTTAGGCTACTAAACTCCAATCAGAAAAAGACACCCAACACCCACAGGGAGGACCTGTTGGTGAGCTGAACAGGTACATAGCCACAATATGTCAACCCTCCTATCAGGATGGGCTCCCACAAGTGGAATGACCTCAGACTGGAAGTTGACCTCAGAACACTGCACTGAACTCAGTTAATTTCCTGACTTTACAAACATATCCTTTTTCTGCATACTCAATACTTACCAAGCAAAATTTAAACTCTTTGAGAGTTGGGGCTGTTTCTTATTCAACATTTAGTACAGGGCAGTTGATTCTAGAACATCGGCTTGACAAACATAAACAAGAATACAGCAGGCACCTATTAAAATTGTAAAGGTTTCTGTTCTGCCCTGTGTAGGAAAGTGATGAGGCACCTTGTACTCCAAAACAGCTTGGACCCAAAAATAGTAGTGAGCAGTAAAGAAAGAAAAATGAACAGTGAGCTCTAACAAGGATGGTTCCCACGCTCTGCCAGCCAAGCGGCAATTTCTAGTGGCCCGTGGCAGGGATGGGGAGGATGCAGTTCCACATGAGGGAATTCTTCATGAGTTGGAAAATGTCTCACAGGCTACCTGCAAAGCCTCCCCAAGCTGGATTGGGGTTTTCCAGTGGCTTACTGAATATCCTATTAGTATCTCAAGGCATTCTTTTGAAATGAGGTTTTGATGCCAAATCTTTTGACATCTTGACAGGCTACAAGACTCAAAGCAGCAGGACTCTGTCGTTGCTGTTGTTTGAGTTTCAGTGCAGTAGATAAACATGCAGTTTCACTCAGTATACTGTACATAGAATTGGATGGAATCCAGGAATTGATTGGTAGACTATTTTAATGGGGAAAAAATCCATAAACAACTACCTGGACATAAAATTAAATCCCTCTGATGTATTTCTTAAATAAGAGGCCTGTATTGAGAACTTACTTGTCCAAAATACGTACAGCAGGGTTTTTCAAACATGGATTCACATTTTAATCACAAAATAACCCTCAAAAAAATGAAGTTGCCTCAATGGCACCCTTGAGCTTACAAAGAGCTAGAGATCTGTACATGGAGGTTGAAGAACCAGGTCCCAGGCTGACTAAAATGGCATAATGGATTAACCATGACTGGCTTCAGCCCATCTTTATGAACTCAGTGAAGCTGGATGTATAACTGACTGAACACGTTTCGGCTCTGTGAATATGAAAAAAGGAATGGAAGGAAGAATGGCTATAGGGTAGGCAACCAACTGTGTCTGCCATATACTCTAAATATCTCAAACTGTTCTCAGAAATTTTCAGAGTGTGATGGAAAATTTACCAGAGCATAGTTTGAAAATGATAGTATTTATCATGTCAATTCTTCTAGTATCCTTCCTGTTCTGTGTGAGTACAATACACAAAAGTAACTGGCAATGGCTCAGGAAAATGCGGGACTTGATTCCATAATCCCTAAGCTTCATTCTACCTTTAAACAGCCATGATTTAAGACTAACTGTGGGAAACTACAAATGTGAGCAGAAACTGAGCTTTCTGGCCCAGAAAATATGATAATCTTATGAAGACATATCAGGACACGAAGAAAATATTTGAAGACAGTACCAGCAAATAAAATTGATGTGACGATAAAACTTTGAATGACAGAAAGGGCTATTAACAAAATAACTGCAACCTATGATCACGTCACTGAATATATATGCATAGTCCATTTCTACATGTGTGAATCCAAAATTATATATATACATATATATATGTATACAAAATATATACACACACCAATACACACACACACACACACACACACACCATCACATTGGCCTAAGGAAAGTAGATCACTCCTTGCAGCATTTTTAGATTGTGGCATTTACAATGTTAAACATTAATCTTCCAGGATATTCATTAAAAATACACATTTCTGTTTAGTAGCCACTACGTGGGACTTCCTCCACCATGTGTTAGGGATATTTAAAGATGAATGAGATGCAATCCTTGCCATCAGACAGATAAACAACTAGTGTGAATGCAATCATCCAGCACAAATGGTAGTAATTGGCAGACTCTTAAATGCAGAAATGATCTATCTGGAGCAAGTACGTAATGTGTCATAACTGAATTCTAAGTGCTTGGTTCTGCTCTACTGAGAGTTTTCTAATCATATTCTGCTTTGTTCTCATTCATATAGCAGGTAGGTTTGCTGCAAAACTTTGCCCTTAAGAAGCTGGATTTATAACAATATCAATGAAGTAATACAAAGCAGTGGAAAACCAGGGCAAAAGGAATTGCATCTAAGGTTTCTAACTGCTAAGGAATTCCACAGTTGCCCCATCTTCATTCTTTCCTCTCCATCAAAGAAAAAAAAAGCCACTCAGAATTGCCTTCTTTCCCTCACAAGCAATTCATTCAACAAACATCCATCAAGCATTTCCTATGTAGCAAGAAATATGCTAAACAGGGAGAAGAAAATGAAACTTGCAAGGCAGCCACAACTCTGTGGAGTGTCTGGGTAGATATCATTCTATTTTTGAGATGAACAGATTGAGACACATTACCCAACTTACTCATATTACCAAAGAAACAAGTACAAAACTAGGAATTAAGATGAGCTGTTCTGTAACCTAATGCGGTCTATACAGGGTATCAGTGGGGTTACCTCCTCAAGAGAGGTCAAAGTTCAGGGCCACACAAGCCAGTGTCTCATGACAATCAGGGAAGGACTGGAGCACTGAGCATCTCATGCTTGAACACAACACAGAACAAGGAGTGGAGGTACTCAACAGCTTGGGGACACATGCCAGGAGAGCCTGGCCCTGGTATGTGGACATCCTGCAACTGACAGGCCCTCTGATGCTCTACTGTGTGACACAGTGACCATATGCTAGCAGCGGTCCTGCTTTGTGGGGAACCAGATGGTTAGAGAAGCCTCCAAAGCCAGGCAGATGCCAGCAGCCCCTCTACTGTCCCTGATCTACCAGAAACAGCATTGCCAGCTGGCACCTCCACTTCCTCCCACCATGCTCCGATCACAGAAAACAAACCGGGCTGAGCCACTAACAGCTCTATTCCTGTATCATTGCAGCTCGGCCTGGGAGAGATGAATTAATGGCCAAGGGAAAAGGTCCAAAGAGGAGGCCATGAGGCATTGTTGTTCTTTCCTCGGGGCTTCTTTTCCTTAGACAAGCTTGTGATGTACTTTGCATTGCCTTTTAGGATTTATTTACTACACACTCTCCCTACTCATTAGAGTACAAGCTTCCTGATGACAGTGATGGTCTCAGACTTTAGCCGATCCAACTCCTTCCTGGGACCGTGGCTGGCACAGAGTGAGAGCTTAACAAATATGTTCTGCTATTTTTTGTTTAGAATGATGCTACGATCATGAATTGGAGCTTTGAAATTTAAAAAAATGTAATGTTTTATTTATTTCTGAGAGAGAGTATGGGCAAGGGGGTGTGGCAGAGAGACACTGAATCCGCAAAGCAGGCTCCAGGCTCTGAGCTGTGAGCACAGAGCCTGTTGCAGGGTTCAAACTCATGAACCACACGATTACCACCTGAGCCAAAGCTGGATTAAACAACGGAGCCACCCAGGCATCCTGGGCTGTGAAATTTCATACAAATTACACATCATCCCGGAGAAATCACCCAACTGGGTATCAGCCTTTATAGGAGTTTTGCCCCTTGCCAGTTATGCAGCCTGCCAGGCAGCAAGAACAGGAACCAGACCACCCTCACTCCCGCTCAGACAAATGATTAGAAACGGGGAGGTCGCTAGTATTTTACTTCTCTCTGACCACAGGGTTCATCACCAATGACTTTCCAACAATTTGGAGATGTGTTAAAAGTCTAAGTGCTGGTGATTTTTAAGCACTAATCATGATTCATCCTGCATATTAAATTATCAAATATGATTCTGTAGAAATTTCATCATGCTCTAGCATTATGAAAGCAATACTATATAACTGCAATTTAACACGAAGCACTGGCACGCTTATTTGGTTTCCTAGTACATCTACTATGTCACAAAGACGCTAAGGATAAAAGTATGTTTTACTGAAGAATAGCATGTGAATGGACTGGTTAAAAGGAAATCAAGCAGTAAATGACCTTACTATTCTCACACGTGTTCTTGCTACCACAGTACCCACTCAGGAGCCTTCAGACATAAAACACACCTACGTTTTATAGGCATCTCTCTTCCACACATTTAATGCATTCAATGGAGAGCTGAGAATTAGTTTTAGTTCTGGATTCAGCTTCCCCTACATAAACAGAATAACTCGTTCACTTATCCCTCAGTTGTTCCTCTGTTAAATAGGGGTACTTCAACATACTAATGAGATGATGATGACATAGAGTGCTTCTAGTGTCTGGCATATGGTTATTATTCAATAACAATTAGATCCTATTAGTTATAGAAGATGCCACAATCATCATCATCATCATTATCGATAAAACAGAAAGATAATGTTTAAGCAGACCTTAAGAGAATTAACAAATCTACACTATCCTTTTTATTTAAAGAGAAGAGAAGATATACTCTGCTGGCTAATGTGTTACAAAAGCCACCAAACAAATCACCAAGAGAAAGAAAAATGAGAATGGATCCTAATTCCACGCCAGGAGCCTTTTCACTCAACTATGAAATAATGTACACTGTTTTTAGGTTATTAAGGGTATCAGACAATATCAGAAACAGGAAATCTCTACCTCTTAGCACCTCCCCCTGCAAAGTTCCTGTGACAAAGCTTTCATTCCCAAAGATTGGCCTTATGTCTATAGCTGTTCAGCTGTCTTTTAATGTCAGAATGAAAAAGGCACCAGGTCATGAAAAGTTTTGATATTCTTTTGCTGACATTTATTCATACTCTGAGACAGGTCCTTTTTCAAAAGTTCTAGTGACCAAGTAAAGTTGCTGTTCTTATATTTTAAGTATTTATGAACTGTTTCTAAGAATTTGAAGGAAACTGTAGGTCTGCATGTATAAAAAATGGGATCACTGACACCTCTACTTTAGGACAGAGGCTTTGTTTTTTTGCTTCCTTTTGATGCGATACACATTTACCTATTAAGTTTCAGACTGATACTTTTCCTTCTATGTTCACCTTTTCACCTTCAAACCATCCTGGCTAGTAGCCTGCAACGCACAATTTGCAGGCTTCCTTGCTAGTAAGGGTCTGGTTATATTCTGTCAGTCATGCCAAAATGGTAATCATTGGAAAGTTAAGACATTCAGCTTCAGGCTGACCATCCAGAAGTGGTGGTGAAAGATGTCATCCAAGTTCCACGACTAATTAAGCATTTTAAAAGCAGCAGAAAGGAGCTCGGTCTAATGGAATAAAACAGCTCCTGCTCACACCCCCTGCATGACTGCAGGAGCACCAAAGAGAGCTGTTCTATCAATCTTAGTGGCAAGAATGCTCTTATGGTCATCAGCCCAGACATAGAGGCATCTTCCTGACACTTGGGCGATGTCTTCTTCTCCATTTTCTTTTCCAAATCTTCTAATACTTTTTTCAGCTTTCCCATTGGGGGAAAAATCATTCTCTGGCTTAAATACCTAGATTGGTGTTGATTTCCCGACTGGACAATGACTGATAACAGACACCAAATTTCTACAATAACTCTTCAAGCCAGGGTTGTTACCTTCACTTTACAGATGAAAAAAAAAATTCTTAGAAAAGTTAAGTGATGTTCCTAGGGAGATCTGGCTAAAAGAATAAGAATTGGAGCTATAGTTCTATTGAGCTCAGATACCCTTATCATTCAATGTTAAGAACTACCTATTTAAGCAATGTTTAAAAAATGTTTAAGTATTTATTTGAGAGAGAGAAAGACAGAGAGAGAGAGAGAGACAGACAGACAGACAGACAGACAGATGAGGGGAGACACACAGAATCCAAAGCAGGCTCTAGGCTCCCTGCTGTCAACACAGAGATCTCAGAAACTATGAGATCATGACCTGAGCCAAAGTTGGATGCTTAACTGAGTACCCCTAAGCAATGTATGAAAATTTTAAATGTATTTTATTCTAATTTTGAAACAGTACATAATAAATTTATAAAACTTGGAAAAACAGAAGGAATAAGCATTGCCTTCAGTCTCCAAATAAACTGAGCAGTGCTCTGATAATCCCCCATAACCTTTAATTGATGTGACATATGATACAGTATTTATCACATATGCTGTCTTATATATCAGCAGTAAGGGAGGGTACAAGTTCAATTTTGAGACATTCATCAATTCTCAGTTGATGTCCAGTGGGAAAATGCTATCAATAATGAAAAGACACAGTCACAAAAAGGGTAGGAAAAGGAAAACAAAACAGTGAGGGATGGAGATAGAAAGTAATCGAATTACTAGTTTGAGACATATGAAAATGATATTTTACAAAAGTAAATGGAATGAGATAATCAAACTCTGTGTCTGACATAATTTATGTCTCCTCTCAGAACCTCTGGATATCACCTGCCTCCCACACTCCAGCTTTTGTCATAGATACCCCCACCTTCTATCGCTGCTCCATCCGCAAGCTCTGTTCCTTGTGCAGACAACCGCAATTAAGTGTCTGCTTTCAGAACAGCCCAGACCATGCTTCCTCTAGCTTTGCCCCAAGATCCGTTTTCTAGGGTGCCCTGAGTAAAACAAAAGGCAAGAGAAATCAGTCTTAATGAAAAATTTACCTATTTGAGTTAAATTAGGTTTATTAAATTTATACTACAAAAATTTTGTTAAATATTAAATATATGTGATCATATATGTTATAAGTTGTCAAAGGCTTGACATTTATCCATGACAATGTATTTATATCTACTGGCAATATTTGGATCATAGTTCTTCTAATATACATTAGAAGATTTTATCTGCTTTTCTGCTCCACTGACCGAGTCTAAATTTTTATGTGAAGCTGAATCCTGCACCCTCCGTTTCTTCCACCTCCAATTAAAACATCAGTACTATAGAGAGATCATCAATTTTTCAACAGTTCACTTTATTATGCCCTTTCAGATATGTGTTGCAGCAAAACTTCCTATCTCTCACAATTCTTAACTTTCAAAAATTCATGCAGAAATCACAACATAACCTACTGCTTATAATTACTTTACTAGTTGACTGTACTAAGTATGGGGTATGAATCAGAGAAACAAACAGCATTGTAAAAAAATAGGATAAACAAGCCCTGATTGCTGCAACAACCGTGAGCTCCTCAATGAGGGAAATCTTGAAGAAAACACTGGGAAATGTCAGAGATCCATACAGTATACCCTTCTGAGGTTTTCAACGGTGGTGCTCAAAAACTCAAAGGTTTTATTTTAAGTATACTTCAGCCAGTGTCAGTCCTTAAGAAGCTTTGATATTATCCTAGGTTTGTTTCCCAAATGCTCTGAAAGAAGAGACTCTATATGCAGGTGATTACTCCGGAATGCCCGAATTTACACCCTGGCTCTGTCATTTAGTGACTAGATGATCTTCAGCGTGACATTTATCCTGCCTGTGCTTTGTTTACTCATTTAAAATGAGGCCAATAATAATACTGCCTCACAGGGGTGCTGTGAAGATAAAATATATTATTACACTGAAATAATTAAGAATTGTGTCTACATTTAATCTTAAATACATGAAATCTTTTAACATAGACTTTTAAAGATATCTTAAAATTTAGTCTCTAACATTCATTAGAGGGGAAAAAAAAGCACTTACATACAGATTTCATGAACGATTTCAAAAGATTTACGAAAGCATTTAAAATAAAATAATTTTACTTCAAATAAGACCTTAATGAGGAATGTGGCTGGTTGTACTCTGCAGAAAAGAGGTTTTAGGTAAAAATTATTTTAAAAAAATCATCTAAGGACATTGAAAAATAAAGGTAGGTAATGAAGCAAAAGTTTATTTGTGAAACATTGCTAATTCATCCACAAGAACATAGATTTTTGTGGTCATATTGCTGAATGCATTCCCATAACCTCAGTCTGGTGGCACAATACTATAGCTTAACAGTTCAGGGCTGGTGGCAAAGCAACCAGAAATTTAAGTGAGCAACTTTGAAAGCGAGAAAGATGTAGAAAGGCTGAAAAAATAATGGCTTACTCTTAGATTACACACCAGAGATCCAGGTGAAAAATGAAAGCCTGGAGAGAACTGTGGATTTGCCAAGGTTTTAAGTCAACAAAAGTCAGGTGATAGAAGACAGAAACTTTACTGGATTAGGTTATATGAATACAACCTCTGTATGTATCATCAGCTCACCATTGAACTCTGAGAGAGCACCAGGCTATCAACCCTGAGAAGCCACATCAGAGTCTACACTGGATGAACAGATTGTACAGTTTAAATCCAGAAAATTTAACTGTTAAAACAGCACAACAAACTTCAGAATAAAATGATGCTGGCATAAAAGTAACTGCAACATATCATCTACTGTGTTCAGTTTCTCGCAAAAGAAATTATTATTTGACACACAAAGCAAGAGGAAAGTGATCAATGCTTATGGAAAAAACAGTCAGTAGAAATTGACCTGGAGTGGATTTGTCTCGGACTTCAAAGTACCTATCCTAAGTCTGCTCAAAATTAAAAAAAAAAAAAAAAAAAAAATATATATATATATATATATTTACACAAAGAATTAGAGGGAAATATATTCAAAGAATTAAAAACACATGGAAATATGGAAATAATGAGCCAAGAAATAAATTTGAGAACAAGTCAATATCCAACTGAAAGAGAGAAAAAAATCTTTAAAGGTAATGAACAAAGCCTCAGAAATCTGTAACATGACATCAAGCATTCCAACATTCATATAATTGAAGCTCCAGAAGATGAGAGGGAAAGTATGAGAAACAATATTTTCACAAATAAACCTTTTTTTTGAAGCTTATTTTATTGGGGGTGGGGGAGGGCGGAGCAAGAAGGAGAGAGAATCCCAAACAGGCTCCCAGCTATCAGCATTGAGCCAGATGTGGAGCTTGATCCCACAAACTGAGATTGTGACCTAAGCTGAAATCAAGAGTTGGGTGCTTAATTGACTGAGCCACCCAGGTGCCCCACAAATAATGGAAATCTTGAAAGTAGCAAGAGAAAAATAAAAAATCAAATACAAAGGAGAAACTGTATAATTAATGGCAGAATTCCCTTCAGAAACAGTGGAAACCAGAGCAATGGAACTCCGTTCAAAATGCTAACAGAAAAAAATCAATGAAGAATTTGATATCCAGCAAAACAATTCTTCAAAACTGAAGGTGAAATAAACTTTTCTAAAATTTAAAAAAAACACAATAATTTGTGGCTAGGAGAATTATGCTATAAAACATAGTAAAATAAGTCCTTTGGGCTTAAGAAAAAAACACAAAATGGTAATTTGGCTGCATTGGAAGACATGAAGAGCACCAGAAATGGTAAATATGGGGCAAATATATGTACTTCTTTTTCTCTTAACCTCCTTAAAGCTCAGAATTGTGTAAAGTAGAATTTATAACGTTACATTTTGAGATCCATAATGCACACAGATGTAACATACTTGACAACACAGTATGGATGAGGGGATGGAGCTATACTTGTGCAAAGTTCCTATATTTTACCAGGAGCCAGTGTTAAACTTAGATAATAAAAAAATATTATAATTCTTAGAGCAAGAACTTTACAAATAATAAACAAGTCTATCTGAAAAGTCAATAGAGAAGTAACATGGTTATTAAAATTCATAAAAGGAAAGGAAGAGGAATAAAAAGTGAGAGAACTAGAAAACAACTAGCTAACTTCCTTATCTAAATCCAACCTTATCAATTACATTACATGTTAACCTATTAACAGCAGAGATTTTCGGACTGGATTAAAAAAAAACCTCCAACTATATAATGTCTATAGGAAACACACTTTAAAAAAACGTAAATACGTTGACAATAAAAGGATGGAAAAAGTTAATCCATACAGAAGGGGCTGGAATTTCTATATTAAATTACAGATAAAACAGACTTCAGAAGAAGAAATATTACTAGACAAAGGGACTTTGTATTTAATGATAAAAAGAATAGATCACAAGTCTATAATAATTAAAAAAGCAAAATCACCTAACCACAGGAATGATGGAAAAAAGCATGAGGGAAATTTGGGGAATAACATAAGTGTTGTAAAGCTGGATTTTGGAAGTAGTGAAAACTCATCTCACTGTAAAGAATTTTATTGTTGATAAAGCTATACAAAATATATAAAAGAGGAAATAATAAAGGCTCAGACAGGAAAATGACCTTAGACTCCGGAGGACTGGCACAGAGTTTGCAGGACCCTGCGTAAATACTTTTGATAATGTCCCCATCTATTTAAACAACTTCCGTGCTCTGAAATCAAGTTCACAGTACTCTTCTAGGAACCTGGTCTTCTATGATCCTGAAAATAATGCTGTGGCCCCTGGGAATGATTCACTGGCCATGTTGCCTCTGAGGAATCAGGACTTTTCATGCTGCCCAAGACATTAGTGATTCCTGGGACTTTCTTAATCAATGTGCATAAAACAGAGTGCCCGAGATCTTCCAGAGATAGAAAACAAGACACAAACCCATAGAGGTGTACGTCTGGCTCGGTTCCCTTCCTAGGCAGCCCTGCTGAGCCTCTATTATTTTAGGCACAGGATAATTTTTGTTATCAAGGACAGCATTCCAAAACTCAAAATCCCTTGAGAAAGGGCAGGACCACCATGCTCAGGGCTAAGCATAGTATTGAGATTACACTTACACACATAAATTCAATTCAATTAATTCAGTTTGTTTGTTTATTTAATGGTTTATTTATTTCTGAATGAGAGAGAGAGACAGCATGAGCAGGGGAAGCTCAGAGACAGAGAGGGAGACAGAATCTGAAACAGGCTCCAAACTCTGAGCTAGCTGTCAGCACAGAGCCTGACACGGGTCTCGAACCCACAAACTGTGAGATCATGACCTAAGCAGAAGTCGGACGTTTAAGCAACTGAGCCACCCAGGCGCCCCAGCCAATTAATTCAGTTTAAAAATGATTTCTTTCAGGGGTTGCTGGTGGCTCAGTTGGTTGAGTGTCCAACTCTTGATTTCTGCTCAAGCCATGGTCCCAGGGTCATGGGATCAAGCCCCGCCCTGGGGCAGCACTGAGTGTGGAGAATGCCCGGGATTCTCTCTCTGTCTCTGTCTCTCTCTCCATTTGCCCATCTCTCCTGCTCCTGCATGCACACTCTCTCTAAAAACAAAGAATAAAACAAAACAGGGGTGCCTTGGTGGCTCAGTCAGTTAAGTGAGTGGGTAGCTTACTCAGTTAAGCATCAACTTCAGCTCAGGTCATGATCTCACAGTTCTTGATTTTGAACCCCACATCAGGCTCTGTGCTGACAGCTAGAAGCCTGGAGCCTGCTGAGATTCTGTGTCTCCCTTTTACTCTACCTCTCCCCCAACTCGCACTCTGTCTGTCTCTGTTTCTGTCTGTCTCTCTCAAAAATAAACATTAAAAAAGAAAAATAAAAAACAACTGAAATCTAAACTTGGTTTTAATTCATCAGTTTCATTTTAGGGTATCTTACTACTATTTAACAAATATAGTGATTATTGTTTGCCAGTCACTATTTTAATTGTTTAGTAAATATTAACCAATTTCATGATGATAACAACCTTGTGAAGTACCTGCTATTTTTCCCCCATTGTAAAGACGAGGAAAGGTATTAATACACAGGAAAGTTTAGTAACCTGCCCAGTTTAGTAACATTTACACAGCCACTTGGAGGTAATGTTGTAAGGCCACAAGTCTAAACGTCTAAACCAAACTGACTCCATGACAGGCTTTAAGTTTCCCCTCTAAACTAGAAGGCCTGAGTTTCAGCTTCCCGGAAACTATCAGGCAGTTACACATTGCCCAAGGCAGGAGAAACCACCCTTGCAACACCCAATCAGGAAAGGCCAGCGACCACCCTCCACATTGTTAAGGGAGAGGCCTGGAGATAGAAACTATAGATAGAACCCTGTTACCTAATGTTAAAGTTAACCTGTTAGTCGCCAAACAAGACCCTAGGCTCGCTCTGTGATTGGTTGAATTTAAAGGTACTCTAAACGTTGTAATTGGATCCCGCCAAAAGTAACAAATACTCTAGACAATGTGTATGGTCAAACCCGCTGTCAATGATGTTGATTTATTATGATTGGATCACTGTTCCCATGTCACAACTTCTGTAACTCCCTCATCTCAAACCCCATAAAAACCCTACTCTGCCCTTGTTCGAGGCTCTCAGCACGGTTCCACAGCGCTGGTGAAGTCTGTGAGCCCAAGCTCGAGCCCGTAATAAAGCCCTTTGCCTTTGCATGCATGGCTCGGTCTCCCTGGTGGTCTCTGGTCGGTGAGGATACTGCGATCTGGGTATAACAATGTGATTTAATGCAAGGAGCCTAGATCTATAACACCTATTTTTTTAAAATTTATTTTGAGAGAGAGGGCAAGCATCTCTGCATGTATGAATGAGGGGCAGGCAGAGAAATGGAGAGACAAGGAGGATCCAGGCAAACTCTGCATGGTCAGCTCTGAGCCTGACTTAGGGCTTGAACCCACAAACTGTGAGTTCATGACCTGAGCCCAAATCAAGAATCAGACCCTTAACTGACTGAGACACACACAATACCCATAATACCTATTCTTAATCACTATCTATGTTAATTAAAGGCTATATCTTCAGGAAATCTATTGATGGGGTAATGCTTTTAGCCCAAGTCATCCTTCTAGAAAATCTCTTTGTGTTAACATAAATTATATATATAAAAAAAAAAACGAAAAAGAAAGGAAACAAAGAAGAAAGGGAGGAAGAAAAACAGATTTGAATATAACAAGAAATCAAGACTTGGAATTGAGCTCCTATTTAAAGGGAAATTGTAACAGTTCAGTGAGCTTTATTCTCATTTATTACCTATTTCAGGCCCTCACCAAAATCACACTGAGGAAGTGGCAATCTAGGATTGCCTGAAGTTTAAGCCACCTGCCTGCAGTGGCACAGCTAGCTAGTAACAGAACAGCTCTCACTCTGAGCCCCACTGACTCCATCACATCTTACTCCAGAAACTTCAAAATCACCAAACTCTGAAGCCAGGGAAATTTGCCACTCAGGGGAAAAAACGGTTGACTTCCTGGTATAATTTATATTCTGGTTTAAAAATTTTTTGATTTTATTTTTAAGTAGACTCCATGCCCAATGTGGGGCTTGAAATCACAACCCAGAGATCAAGAGTCCCACACTCTACTGACTGCGCCAGCCAGACCCCACACTCTACTGACTGCGCCAGCCAGACACACCATTTCTGGTACGATTTATATTCTGGAATCCCAAACCCATAATGCATGACTGCAGTTTGACCTCCCCCAGGCTGGCAATTCTTGGACTTTGTGTTGAGGTAGCTCTATTTTCAGTGGTTTATAAGAAAGCCTCTAGGTAGGATTATTACTTTCTGGCATTGAAGTGAAACCTATTTGTAATTTCCCTCCCATTGCTAGCTGACATTCTAAGATTGGTGACAAACAGGCCAGATTTTGGATGAATAAGAACACTCTATTTCCCAGAGGGATTATCTATTTTCCTTTCAAGAATATAATCATGTACCTTGATGCCCTCCCAAATATCTTCAAGTATCTCAAGTCTGCCAGCTGAGCTTGTATTGTTATACTAAAGTAAACACTACTTTCTTCAGAAAACACCAATTATGTGATTATTTCTTGCAAGCCTCTGGAGAGGAGTGTGTCTTCTGAGTTTAAGTTTGTCAATTCACTTTTCTTTCCATTTGCCACACAAGACTCCCCTCCGACTCAGATATTTTCACTATTAGCTGCCTTCTGAGCCCAGGAGCCACACGGGCTTGCAGTAGCTTCCAGGATATTCCCACATAACAAAGGCTTAAAATCTATTACCACTGAACCAAGTTTTTATCAGGAGGTCATCAGAAACTTGAAAGAACGTTGTAAAAGAGAGTGAAAGATGCCCACTCTCTGAAGCTTTTTGTGTGGTGAATGCTAATAGATAATCTGTTTGTGGGGCTTTCTGGAGCCTCCCTCCTGAGTATTTATCTAAGACTTTGTCCACATCCCTCCCCTTCTCTCTCTACAAAGCAACCTTTGAGAGTCTGAAGTATGGAAAGTCAAAGGCAGGTAGATTTAATCTTCTTAGATAAATAAAAGGCTGGCTGATATTAGTATAGAAATAAAGATTTGGATAAGTTTTTACCAAGAAATAATGAAGAAATTAAGAGGAAATTTAAAAAAATGTCTATTTTGACTAGAAAATGGTTCTCCCATGGACATTATAAATCCCTAGAGCAAACTACTGTCAGGTGAGACCAATAATGCTTATGATAAAGAGACATCTAAGTGCTTTCTACGCTTGTAAGTCACTTCTGGAACAAAGCTGCTGACTATTTTAACCATGGTTCTAGTTTCTATAGATTGATACTTTAACACCTATCGTACTTATGCAAGACATGCTGGTAATATGTCTGAATCTCCCTGCCATGGTCTCTCACCTCCATAATCTAACCCAACATATCCTTAGGGGAATATCCTTCCCAGGGCTGTGGTTTTCAGGCACAAACCAGTCAATCCAGAACCCACATCCAATGACCTCCTTTTTGGAGCTCTCACACTCTGGGGCCACTATACACCTGCCCTGATCACCCCAGGACCCAGTACCAAACTAGAGACAGTCTGATGCCCAGAGACCACTGATACGATTCAAAGTAGCCAATTCTAAGCCTGTTTGCTTACTTTGCCCATTCCTGTGAAAATTACAATAAAGATCCTTGACACACTCCCCCACTCCCAAGTGCTTTCTAATAAGGCTCTGTGTGGTATGCTCCCTCCTCTTGGGACTGATGAGTCAGAGACTACCTTTCCAGTGATAGTCTCCTGATGTACTGGCCTAACTATACCTCCAATTTTCTATTCATACACTATCTTTTAAAATCTAGTATTTATTAGGCACGGTTACAACTCTGTGTACATTATCCCAGATAGATGATCACAGGTTATTGGTCCAGGGATGATCATGTGGCACACAGTAAAATCTAAGAGTAGAGCTGAGCTTCTTTGATTACAAGTGTAATGGAACCACAAACATGGATTGATCAGTAACTGGGTACTTTGCACTTCCACAGCACAATGTGTGGTGCTTGGACCAGGCGCAAGAGCAGCTCCTGGGAACTCATCAGAGCTACAGAATCTCAGGTCCCTTAGGAGACATATTGACTCAGAATCTGTGTTTTAACAAAAATCCCTAAATGACCTGTATGCTCATTAATACTTGAAAAGGACCACTTCTGGTGGTCTGGAGAATAATCTTTCAAGACCACAAGCTGCTGAACTCTGAAATCCTTCAGTGTATTTGTGTTGAGGCCAGGCTTCCCACCAGCCGCTCCTTGCTTGTGATAGATTATAGCGGGGATACTATGCAAGTGCATTCTTGGGAAACTGGGGAATCCTTTGACAAGTAAACTTGGCTCAAGGACTCTGATGACCTTGTTCAGACCTGTACTGTGGCCCAATGGCTCTAACCAGTACTATTGCATTTTCTCCCATAGGCCTGACTCCAATAAATTGCTGGCACCTTTAATCCTGTCTGAGAATCTACCTTTTCCTTTTTTTTTTTTTTTTGAAAGAAACAAAACACCAGTAGGTGAGGGGCAGAGACAGAGGGAGAAACAGAAACCCAAGCAGAATCTATGAGGTCAGGTCACAGAACCCAGTGTGGGACTTGAACCCACAAAACCATGAAATCATGACCCAAGCGGATATCAAGAGTCGGACATTTAAACGAATGAGACACCCAGGCACCGCTGACAGTCTACCTTTTGAACAAACCTGGATTAACACACATTCTATACTATTTCAAGGGGCAGATTTACAGGCAAAAACTACAAAACTGACACAAAGAAACTGGCTGAGTTACAATTACATGGACATAAATATTTCTTTCCTCATCAGCAGCAGTTGCACATAGCCTTTCCTGAAGTTATGACCCAAGATTAAATATCAGACAAACGTTGGACCCAATGCGAGTACAAAGACAAGACAAGAAAAAAAAAAATTGACACTTTTCCAAATCTGCAGTGGGGATCCAATTTTTTTTTTTGTCTCAATCCGATTTGTATTACATCAATCATTTTTAATAAAGACAGTAATGAATCTCCTTATTAAAGAGATTATTGGAATTATTATTATTATTGGAATTATTTTGAGCAAGTTCATAAAGAAAAGTAGTCAACCTATATGGATGAGATGGGAAGGAAATTATCAAACAGGAAACCTGGGAGCTGATGGATGTCTCAGCAGAACAGTGGGAACTGAGGAAGAACGCGTAGGCTTTAAATTAGATAGGTGTAATAATGACTATTACTATCTAAAAAATACACACAAAATATTTTTTCAATCACATTGTATTCCATGTATGAACATACAGATTTTGCATGTATTTCTGAAGTACTCTAAGAATGTTATAAATTCATCACTCTGAAAAGAAACCTTATAAAACATGACCCACGGGGTTAGAGATACTACACAGGACTGAAACTGACCAGAAGGGGTGTTCAAAGTAAAAGTAGTTTGAAGATCAGGTATGTTCGGTAACCATAAAGAGTACCATCATTGGATGAATTGTTGCGGGATCTTATTTCCTCTTTTCTACACTCTGTAAGTGGGTGTTATCTCTGTTAAACAGGGGAGGGAACCAGAGTTCTTAGAAGTTATATAACTTGAAAGGAAACTATGCATCAAGAGAACAGTAATCTTAAAGTTGAAAGAAGGTCTGTTTTCAAGCCCAGTGCTATTTTTACCACTCTCCAGCTGCAATGCTTAATATTCTTCTCAGGAGAAAGGCATAAACATATTATATAACTATAGTATCTACAGCAATGTAGAATGTTCAAAATGTTTTTACTCCTCTCTGTCCCCCAATGCACAGCATGCTTATTAGTACTGAGTATGGCAACAAGCTTAAGATGGGAAATATCCTTGATTTTTAACCATACCCCAGGGCATGAAACAAGAGTTGTACCTGAAAAAAGGACATGAGAAAACCTTTTCTTGGTAGGCATGTTCCCTATAGCAAATGGAGGGTAAAATATTCTGTGCTTCAATGGGAGTGGAAATGACATGAGTATATATATTTGCCATAATTTATTGGACTGTAAAATACACTTAGGAATGTATCATATACAAATTAAACATCAGTGAAGTTTATTTTATGAGCTAAGAAAAGTGTCCTAGGGTTGTGAAAATGATGTGCTTACAGATTATATGTTCCCTTTGGAAACATGCTACTCTGCCAGCAGCAATGGTAGAATGAAGGTTTTGCTTTGAAAAATCCACTTTTCCTTTCTAACTTTTTGGAAATTTTCTTGTTGTATATGGCTATTATATGTGCAATATATAACAATGGGTATCACTCTCTAAAAATTACAAAGGGCAGGAATTTTTTTCCAATTATGTTATATTCTATGAACATTTTTACATAATTTTCTTCAGTACCCTAAGAATATAAATACATCAGTCTGAAAATAAACATTATAAGCCATGACCCAGAGAGTCAGAGATAGCATACGAGTCTGAGATTGACTAGAAGCAGTCTTCCAAGTAAGGGGAATTTGAAGACAAGGTGTGTCAGCACTACATTAACCCAAGTGGGGACTGTCCCATGGTGTAAAAATCCCACTTGGTTTAAAATTACCTAGTTATTATCTATTGTAGCCATTATGAAAATTTTAGTTCCCCAGAGTTGGCTAGTTTGACCACATTTTAGTCTTAATCCACAAGTAGGGCAGTTGATTTGGAAGCATTATTTAGTGCTAAGATTCAAGTTTAGCAAGGATTGTATTCATTTTGCCCTTGAGGTTTCATTAGCAGAATCAATGCACTTCCTTTCAAATGTCAAATGTTGGAGTTGTTTCTTCTCCCTCTCTGTGTCTCACAATATATATGTAACACAGCACAAAAACACTTATATGCACCTGTATGTATCCACTTGTCTATGCTTAAGGACTTATGTTGCATAGTGACCTCCTGATCAGACATAAGAGAACTGCTAAAGGGCAAAATGATTATGATGGAAGACTGCTAATGCTGAAAGACTAATAAACACAAGGATCCTAACCTTAATGCATGCAGCCTGACTTCATCATCATGGGTTTCACGGTTTTATCTAGTATGTTTTCAGGTTACGCTAAAACATTTCACCAGGCATCATTTATTAGTTTATGAGTTTCTTGCACTTAGGCTTAGAATAAGCACAGAGAGCCGACAAATCAACACTATTAGCTTGTGCATTGATCATCAGTGCCCATTTAATCCTTTCCTGTTTAAATTACTCAATTCATTAGCCAGACCACAGCCACAAAAGCACTTCCAGTTGCATTCAGGAGAAAGAAGCTTAACATCATTCACTGAGGGAAAGCTCTGCTTAGATTTCTGTAACTACCCTTATAATTAGGCCCTGAATTTAACTTACCTCTGCTCTTCTGTGGCTTCAGAGATGTTAATTTCCTTGTTAACCCACAATTAGAGGAGCAAGTCATAGGCAATTTTCTTAAGGAAATACTAAATTAAATGCAAATTACTGGAGTGATTCCTACAAGTACAGTCATATTAGTAATGCATCCATGACTCTTGTGTTGTGGGGAAGGGGGTGCTAAATGTTATTCTACTTTAAAAGCAAGTCTCCCATTTCTGAAGTAATCTAAGGATGTATCAATTAATATAAGTAATGAAAATTGCATGGAGGAATCGATTCATTTTCATAAAGTCATGGAATAAAATCTGATCAGAGACTTTAAGACAAACTATTTTCAACTCTTCAATAAAATGCCTTTGCCACATTTATTGTTTTCTTTTAGAAGATGGATGCAGAACACCTCGAGGTAATACTGAAATGATTTCGATATTAAGGATGAATTCATTCAGCATTCTATACGGACTGGGCTTGCATTTTATTGCAGATACTTTGTAAGAAGAGATACACCATATTCTGTTAAGACAGATAATTCCTCCTCCTCTCTATTTGATTGTGGTTTCTCATTAGTCTATGAATCAACACTTCATGTTGATTAAAGAGATGTTTCCATAAGATGCACATATCATTTTGTTTAATCCTCACAGAGGCCCCCATAAATACATATTAGTATACCTATTCTACAGATTTAAGAAGTAGCTTCAGGGAGTGTAAGTGACTTTCAAGGTTGTGCAGACCTTGAAAGATAGTAGGCAACACATCTGGAAAGCAAACATAAATGAGCCTGACTTAAAACAGGCTGTTCTAATCTGCATCATCCACCTTATTGTTGTCTTAACTCTCTAGGCCCTGGAAACTCTAAAGAACAAACTAGCACCCACCAAACCAAAATGAGAATTGGGCCATCAGCCTGAATGTGCACATCTATAATATCTAGATATTGGTACTGAGCCAACAAGACATGTTTCTGAACTATTCACATAATTGCTTTAATTTGTATTTTCTATAGCAGATCTAAACTTAGACTCAAAACTTAGTTTATGTCAGGTTGTTAAATTATCCCAACTTAATACACACCCAGATAGGTTTTGTTATTCAATTTTCAATTCTTTATTCTGAGATTTCCAAATGGGTATGTTAATTAGGTCACAATTTCACTAATGTGTGATAGTTGCCAAGGGAAAAAGAGTCTTCAATTGGCACTGAGGAATTTTGTCTGAATTCCATGCTTACATACTGAGTGTCTTGAAATCCACCTGCTTTTGTTATTTTCCCCCTATATTATCAGGGATTGGACACCACTGCCATTTTTTACCATCCTATTTTTCCTCATAAGCTATGTTTCTTTTGGTTTAGAATATTTTAACCTCATCTTTCCCTCCAGGATTTATATACAGTTCCAATATCCTTGTCATTGATTCCAGGTCATACTATATTGCCTGATCTTTTGCAACGTGTTCCTTCTCCAAGAATTTCTGATAGTCTTCAAGTGGAAGTTCTTGGAGAATTGTTATA
Organism: Hyaena hyaena; assembly: GCF_003009895.1. Lineage (NCBI taxonomy): Eukaryota > Metazoa > Chordata > Mammalia > Carnivora > Hyaenidae > Hyaena > Hyaena hyaena. Next base: position 293,090 of record NW_024081724.1, read on the forward strand.
CCTGGTCATATTCAGCTACAATCACTACATGGTATTTCTCACTGTCGACATACTCTATTCATGGAGCCACTTGAAGGAGTTGGGATATTGGCATAGCTCATGGCACCCTAGGAGAGAACACTGTAACTCACTGATGTGGAGTTGGTGAGGAGGTAAGCAATTCAATACCTGTCAGACATAAACGACAATGGAATCATATGAAAACCCTTCCGTGTTCATAGGGTGCTACTCTTTGACATAAAAGTCAAAAGAGCATAAGTTGAAGATGAGGTGGATCCTCCACTGCAAAACTGGGAGTGGAGGCAAAATGAGCGGAATGAGTTGAGAGAAGATAATGAAATGTTGGAATGAGGAAATTATTTTGTTATAGTTTATGCAAACGCGCTTAGAATGTATTTATACTTCAGCCAGGCTGAAAATATCCATATCCTTTTTCTGAAAGCACCAAGATATATTTAAAATTTCTCAGAACTATGCAGATTGAACAAGTCCCCACAATCTATTATGTTTACAATGAACAATTGAGACAAAAAGAACTAGTCTTAGATTAGATCAGAATAGAACAGATGGAAGAAGCAAATGTTTTATGGACCTCACAATACTCCATGCATATAATAAATCCCATCACAACAATAACTGAGATTTTTTTAGTCTTGTCTCATCACCAGAATTCCCATTTGAGGATCTCCTAAAAGAGGCTGCCAGCCTACCCCAAGTTTTCGGGTAGTCCAGCATAGATGTCCACAGAGGCTTATGAGCCAAGTTCTTAGGGATAAGAGCTGAAATCCCTTGTCCATATTCTATACCCGGGAAACTAACGGCACAGGCTCAGTACTATCTCTCCTAGTGATCCCGGTGACTATGCCCACATTCAGGTCAAATGTCAAGTCTGTCTTGATTCTCTAGAGGTCAGAACACCATGGGATTCTTGGGAGAAATTGAGACTATATCCCTTTCCCCATAAGGAGGTAACAGTTCACTCTCATTTAGGCCCTGAGACTCTTTTATGCTCTCCTCAAGTTTCACAAAGGCTACCATAATGATCATCTCTTCAGGATATCAGTCAGGCTCACCTCTCTCTCCACTAACAACTAGTCCAAGTGGCCAATTCCTATCCCTTCCTCTTTTTCTCCTCCTTTATCTCTGACTGAATGGCCTTTAGAGGAGACTACAAAATATTCAGCAAGCAAATAAAAGCCTTCCCCTACACTTTCTACTTCTCTCTTCAGCAATAAAATATCCCCATCTAATAGATCCAAAAAAGAGGCACTGGCAAATAAACTTTGTAAACACTGGAACCATAGTTTGGGATTGGTGGGGCACCTTGTTTTAGATTATTTCACATGAGAAGATATATAGAATCACCTGGTCTGATGTTTTCATTTAAGGATAGGCAACAGAGTCCTAACAGGCATGCTCAGAGTCTCTGAGCTAGTCATGAAATACATTCAAACTGTCTAAATCATAATAATGAATTCTACATGTGAAAAAATACTTCCTTGTCCTTTTATGGAGATGTGATATACTGAACTAAGTAGTAGTAATTCACTTCTTCCCCCTGTGCCTGACATACTACCTTAACACACAGGGAGCTGAGGTTGAGGGCTCAAAAATACATCATAGACATCAATGAAGTCAAAGAGAAGAGAGTATCATCTCCAGAATGATTTCATTTTATATTTATCTAAAAATACTTAACCAATCACAAGAAATATTAGTTATTATGCTACCATTTTACATATGGCTAAGTTCTTTATGCCTTAGAAAATTCAAATTGCAATGGTGGTGAAGCTGGTATTCTAGGACAATGAGTCTTATCACGGTGCTTAGTTAGCATCCAGGATTGCAAGGAAGTAAAATACCATTGAATCTAAGTTCTACACGTAAAGGTTACATTTTATTTCACCTTGCCAGAAAATATTCAATTTGAGAGTTTTGAGCCTTAGAAGGAAACCAGCTCTCCGCGAAAACTAATATTAGTTTACTTTCTTAACGTTGCACATGTGTGACTTTAAAAATGGGAGTCAGTGAAGGAGTCATGAAACCTTCCTGCTATTTAACAATGCCTGTATTTCATGAGGGTAACTTTAGTTAGTAGTAACTGGCAGTAGGAATTAAGTTATACTGCTATTAAGGATTTTTTAAAAGAATTAATTTCCAGAGGAAATTCTTCATCCAGGAAATATTTTTTTTTTTTTTTTGCTATATTCAATCTAAGAAAGGTTGTATGCATTTGCAATCTGTAGTCTCAAAATTGGGATAAAAATAATCATGTTTAACAGTATTAAATTCAAAGGGATCTATATTTATCACCAAGTTGAAAAAAAATAGGTTCACATTAAATGCTTTTACGATCTAATTTTTTTTTGGCCAAGAAGTAGTTGAAAGAAAAATTCTATTAAAAGTTAGTAAATTATCAGTGTTAATAAACAGAATTTCAACTTCTTTAACAAGCTGAAAGAATAAAGTAAGAGTTAATATATGTGTATATATAGATTCACCTGTAAGATGCTTAACAAAGTAGGCAGTATTTCTGGGAGTGTGAATTTACTTCATTATAGTTTTGGCAAGGGTTGGTCTGAATGAGTATTTCTTAACCATTTTTTGGATCATACATCCTTGAAAAACCTAATGATGACTATGACTGTTCTCTACAGGAAAAAAAATGGACATATAAACAATCACACAGAATTTTTCCTACACTTTCAAAAGAATACATGGACTCGGTGATTGGAGCCTTTTAGGAATAACTGCTGAATATATTAATTTCTAAATCCCTAAGGCCAGGTACATTGTAGGGACTCAGAAATTGTGGCTGAATTAAAAACTAACTTTATGAAAAAAATTAAAGAGAAGCCAAAACTAAATGGATAGAAATTAAAGCCATTTGGATTGGGGATGTTTGGCAAAGCTATCTGAGGCTTTTTTTTTTTTTTTTGAAAAGACACTTGAATTGGCTTTTAGTTGGGGGCATGAGCAAGAGGGGGCACCCAGAGCAATAGCCTCTCCCTAAGGGTAGGCTGAGTACTGGGGCGGAGCCTTACATGGGTCTCCTGTTCCCATCTAAACCTCCCCTACTCACTGGTGTCTACAATATCATGATTACTTTAGAACTCTTCCAATTATAAGGGTTTATCTTATAAATAAGTGGATCTGAGATTTATACTAATCAAAGAGGTCAAAAATTGCCCAGGTTTTGTTTTTTTAGAAGTGAGGTTGAAGGAGAGAGGTTAAGAATATAATGGTAATTATAACAGACAATACCTTAAAAGAACTGGCCACAGATGAGACATCAGCATGTAATAAAAGCTGGTCATACATTTGGGACTGTAAAGAAAACTACAAAACAAAGGGGACTCTGAGAGGTATGTAATAGGCCTGTAGATGGGAGGAGAGAAAATTTTGATGGAGATCCCAGATTGATATACCCAAATTTAAGTTTATCTTTATTTGTTTTATTTTAAATGTTTTATGTTTATTTTGAAAGAGAGAGAGAAAGAGAAAAAAAAAAGCACAATAGAGGGAAGGGACAGAGAGAAGGAGAGACAGAATCCCGAATAGGCTCCATACTATCAATGCAGAGCCTGACATGGGGCTCAAACTAACCATATCATGACCTGAGCTGAGATCAAGAGTCAGATACTCAACAGACTGAGCACACAGGTGTCCCTGAATGTAAGTTTCTCTTTACAATGTGAGAGGACAGGGGCGCCTGGGTGGTTCAGTTGGTTAAGAGTCTGACGTTGGCTCAGGTCATGGTCTCACAGTTCATGGGTTTGAGCCCCTAATTGGGCTCTGAGCTGTCAGGGCAGGGCCTGGAGCCTGCTTTAGATTCTGTGTGTCCCTCTCTTTGCCTCTCCCCTGCTTGTGCTCTCTCTCTCTCTCAAAAATAAACAAACTTATTATTTTTTTTAAAATGTGAGATGACACAGACCTAGATTAGCTGGAGTGAAAAGTGCATTGACTTGCTTCTCAGGAAATCTGGGGCTGGTCTGAATCTGTTACTCTTTGGCTATAGAAGGAGACCTTAGGAAAATCATCTGTGAGTGTTGGTCTGGAAACTATTCATTACGTGGAAGATGAGAGGTCTCATTAACTGAGCTTGAAAGTCTTGGTAGCTTTAAAATTTTACCTTACTTTTTTTTTTTTTAATGTTTTATTTATTTCTGAGAGAGAGAGAGGCAATGTGAGCAGGGGAGGGTCAGAGAGAGAGGGAGACACAGAATGGGAAGCAGGCTCCAGGCTCAGAGCTAGCTGTCAGCACAGAGCCTGTTGCGGGGCTCGAACCCATGAACCATGAGATCATGACCTGAGCCGAAGTTGGACACTTAACCAACTGAGCCACCTAGGTGGCCCAATTTTATCTTACTTTGATACATTTCTAATTGCAGAATTTTAAAACAGGATTCAAACCACAACTCACCAGTTTCAAAGTTTTCTTGCTTAAATTTTTGTTTCTCTCATTTGCGATACATAATGCTTTAAAAAATAATAAAAAGGAAAATTGTAAATAGTTAAGTCTATTTTCAAATTTGATTTTCTAGAAAGATAACTGTTGTTTTTGATTTTTTAAATGTGGAAAATAAAGTAAAACACAAAATGTGCAAATGAATGTAGTGGGCTTCAAGGAGGTAGAACTTTAATTCTGGACAGAATTACATCATTTAAAAGCTAAGAGGCATAGATCTTGTCTAAGGATAGATATCAAAGACATTTCAGGGGCACCTGGGTGGCTAAGTTGGTTGAGTGTATGACTCTTGATTTCGGTTTAGGTCATGATGTCATGGTTCGTGGGTTCGAGCCCACATTGTGCTCTGTGCTTATAGTGCAAAGCCTGCTTGGGATTCTCTCTCTCTCTCTCTCTCTCTCTCTCCTCTCTGACCTTCTCATGCTCTCCTGCACTCTCCCTAAAGATTCTCTCTAAAGAATAAACAAAGATATTTTAGAGCAGAACTTTATTCTGTTAAGAACAATGAGCATAGTCTCTCAGTTACATAGCCATTTACTGCTCAGAAAGGTATGGAGTAAAAGGACACTGGAGAGGTTGGTAGGTAGTTGGACTCCTGGAACCCCTAGGCAGGGCCCTGAACTCATCATTGGGATGCTAATGACAGCTAAGATTTGGATGTTCTAAATATCTAATTTATTCACTCTCGAGTCACTCCCACAATAGCATCTGGGGTGATGAGAGAGTTAACTCCAGAGTAAACCTCCCTAGATTTTGGAATTATTTTGGGTGAAAGATTGAGGGAGGCAATACCTGACTCCCCACCAACACCATCAGGGAAGAAGGGATTAAGTGAGTAGAGTAAGTTTTAACAGCCAGGGACCAGAGGGCAGCAGCTTCGAAAGGAAAGAAAGAAGTCAAGGCTAAGGAGCCTATCGTCTAATTTCCTGGCTATAGTAATTATTATACCTGCCATTTTTTCTTGGGTATTAATTTGAAATGATATATTCATTGAAGTTTTGTATGCATTTCCCCCACATTCTACGAAATAGAAAAGATTACAAATTGGCTGAATAAACATTTTACATACACAGTATTTAGTGCTGCATTAACAATTCTACCTACCCTATATAGAGAAATAGCCAATAATTACAGTATGGTAAATGATGACTGATAGAGGGCATGCACCCTTGTATTCCTTCAAAACTCAAAGCAGGACTCAGTGTGGTCTGGGATGGTGGTGATCAGGCCAGAATTCTTGAGGAGAGGACACAAAGCATGGATGTTAAAGTATGTACAGGCAGAGAACAGAGAAGTGGATTGGGTAGGTAGGATGGGGATTAAACAATGGGTACACTGTGGTCAAGGAGGGATATCTGAATGAAATTCTAGATGACTGGAGTGTCCATAAAGGTACTATAAAAGTCATGATTACAAAGCTTAGGAAGATAACCCTTCTCTTGATATAATAAATAGCTACAAAAATCATTCTAGAAGCAAAATGTAGTTTAAGAAGTTAAAAGTAGATACAAGATAGAAAAAAATATGCAGAAAGAGTAATAGGAAAGTGGGCAGGGATGGTCAACTGACATTTAATAAATGTTTCCTAAGGAAAATGAGATTACCATTTTGTATTAGCTGCTAAACTAGATGTTTAAAAAGGGCAGAGCAATAAGACAGATTGTATTCCTTGTCCATATATCACATGAGCACAGGTTCATTTTCTGATTTCTGATTTTCTGATTCGAGTATTGAATATGTAGAGAGGAAAATCTACATATTATCCTCATGGTTTTCTGTACTTAACATCCAGAAGGAGAGATAGGTGAGGAAACTATCAATACCATTTCTCAAAAGAGTAAATCCTAAGTAAATTTATAGTTCATCGCATCTACTCACCTCTATTTTATGAATCTTTGTCTATTTTACTTTCAGGTACAAAATAATAATATTTAGGAAATATAAGAGATCTAATCATCAGATACTATTCTACTCATTATTCACCATAGCATGCTCTATTTAATATGGCTAGGCAACAGACTAATAATTTGAAGCTATTTTCAACAGCAAAGATTAAATTAGTAACTTTCTGTTAACCGCAGCTTTAAATTTTAATAATGAATGCCCTCTCTCCATGCATCTTAGTTAATCAAGAATCAGGAAGATTGATTTCTCATGGGGAAATGATGTGCTATTATTCAATTTATTTACTAGTAAAATTTTATATTCAAAAACTCCATGCATCAAATTTAATTACTAAGCAGATGATTCCATACAAAAAAGGGTAAGGTACTAAGAAATGTGAAGGTTTAAGGTCTCCGTTTTAACATTACCATTTTCCAAATGATGTAAAGGGCATAATGTGCAATGGTAGGTAGATTTCATTGAGTGTTGGTATTACTCTTCTTAAACTACATGCTGATCAAAATGAAAAAAATATATATATAAATTAAAAGGAAATAGAAGCAGGGGAGATCACATTTCCAGTATGTTACTCTTCTCTGCCCTTTTAGAAACTTTCAGACTTTAAAGGTTGTCAGCATCTTGCCTCACATCTGTGTGGCTTTGTTTCTTTCCAATCCACAAACCAAAGGTAAAATTGGACTCATGAGCTGACCTTTACCACCGGCCATTCTTTTATTTGAGGATGATAATGGATTTTCCTCATGGAGGAAGTTGTGAGCCACAAGAGCCCTCATTTATCATACTGTTCAAGTGTGTGAAGTGGTGACAGTGGAGGGACAGGAGGCAGCGGCTCCTCGGACAACAGAAGACAGGCATGGCTGCATCATGGTTTATTACCTCAGAATGTTCTTTGATTACATATAATAAAGTTAATCTCTTGCTGACATTTAACCTGCATCTTTGTGGCCAAAATAATAAGGCCCACTCTGCAAGCTCTTAGAGAAAGCAATTGTTAAACTATAAAGGAAAGACCTCAGTAAATTTGACTCCTAACTTCCTATAAATTTCCAGAAAAACAAAGAAGATTTGAAGAATACTAGAAATAAAATAGGAAAACAAAGAATGGCTGTACAAAAAAAAAATATTTTTACTCTATTGTCAAAGCGCTTAAAATTGCACCATTTCTAAGTGCTGATTTCTTGTGTTATTTATTAGCTGGTAATTTTTGTTTGACATTATGCTGGGCACTTTAAAATATATCATCTAATTGCATCATAGCAATGTAATTCAAAACTGGTCATTGTTAAATCTTTTTACACAGGAGAAACTGAAGAATAAATGTGGCCAGAATGGCTACTAAAATGTTCTTGACACCAAATCTCAAGCTCTTTCCATTAAGTCCATCTAGCTCCTCTCTGCTTAGCTTGAATTAAGAATTTTTCTTTTCCAAGGCCGATTATACTGGGCAGATGACAATACCATGCCTATCAGCCACTTACTTACACCTTTGGGTAACTTCTTTCAATTCAGATGATTTTTTCCTTAGCGTTGGTTTAGTTAATGCAAAAAGGGGAGTCTGGAGGTACCTAAAGATGGTAAAAGGGTCCCACTAGGCACATGGGTAAAATGGAAATTTGGTGGGTGGAAACATTGAACACTGGAAATAGGTGTAAGATGGAAAGAAAGAAAGTTTCAAAAATTAAGCTCATCATTTTGCTGTTATGTGGCCCTATTCAACTGAGGTTGGAATCAGTTCTGAAAGTTGGCATATAAAGTCTCATCTTGTTTCCCCTCCATTGCAGTATTGGGTATGTACTTGTATCCTAAAGTAGCAGAAAAGGAATTTAGGGCTAAATGTAGAACTATAAAAGATGATACAGTTGAAGATAGAGCTAATCAAGAAATTGTTCATCTTCCTAATTGAAGTGCAAAGAGATTAGCTAGAACCAAGACTGGATTAGTAGTACTCTTGAGGTGGGGGGAAGGTGGAGGGGGTAGAAAACACTTTAGATTTTGCAAAGATCAAACAGCACAGAACTGCTTAATAAAACCAGGTAATTATCATGGCATGTAGAATACTGGAAACAATCTGGAAATTAGTGGAGTTGTACATTAATTTTCTAGAAACAACTTAATTCACTTCCTTCAAGGAAGTTTTCTTTTACTTTTAACTTTTAAATTGTTTAAACTTCCTTTAGTTGACATTGAAAGTAATGAAGGCCAAATCTTTTAAGAATGAACTGGAGTATTATTCCAAACAGTAGAGCAGGTAACCGGTCTTGGGTCGATGTTGTGGCAAGCTGGCATCCAGCAGCCCGGTGGGGGAGGGGGGGGAGAGGGGGTTGAGTGGTGGTGGTGAAGTAGCTTGACAAGAACTAAATCTTTTGGCCAAGCCTGTATCTAAACTTGTATCCACATGATAGCAAAATAGTCATTTATCTAGTTAAAACATATGGAGAATAGGGGAGAAAAAGGCAGTAGTTAAATACAGTGCTTGGCAATAAATAGAACTGAGCAGCTGACTCGAGTTTATAGATTTCCTCTAGTCCCTAGCTGTTACATGCATCTAGACCCATGGATGCAGTCAATAGTAATAGTCCTGTCAAAAAAAATTAGCCACATATTTAATTCCTGATAGTAGTAGTTAATTCAGAAAAAAAGATTAATGTGCTTTGTCTTTCTCCCTCTTCACCCTTCTTTCTCTTTTCACTTTAAATCTAGATGGTAGGGGGGAAAAGAAAACACTTTGTATGTGTGTGTGTGTGTGTGTGTGTGTATTTTTCTTCAGTGAAAAACTATCTCTTTGTTTTAATACTACATAGCATTATGCACATATTAAGTACTCAGCTAGACAATGGCCTGTCTACTGGAGAATAAATCCTTGTGATAATATGCGACAATATGCTGTTAGCTTACACACATTTAAAAGCTCTATTCCTATGTCCACTACAGCGTTATTCACAATAGTCAAGATGTGGAAACAACCCAAGTGTCCATTGACAGAAGAATGAATAAAATGTGATGTATACATACAATGGGATATTATTCAGCCTTAAAAAAGGAAATCCTGCATTATTTGACAACATGGATGAAATTTGAGGACATTATCTTAAGTGAGACAGTCCAGTCACAGAAGAATCACTGCATAATTCCAGTTTTATGAGGGATTTTAAAAGCAGAAAATAGAAGACTGGTTGCCAGAGAGTGGGAAGAGGGAGAAGTAAGGAGTTGCTATCAAATAGGCATAAAATTTCAATTATTTCAAATGAAGAAGTTCTAGAGATCTACTATACAGCACTGTGCTTTTAGGTGACAGCACTATATTGCACAAATAAAATTTTGCTAAGAAGGTAAATCTCATGTTGTGTGTTCTTACCACAATAAAAATACTGAGGTCAGTATTTTTTTTTAATTTTTTTTAATGTTTTATTTATTTCTAGGAGAGAGAGAGAGACAGCGTGAGCAGGGGAGGGTCAGAGAGAGAGGGAGTCACAGACTGAAACAGGCTCCACGCTCTAAGCTGGCTGTCAGCACAGAGCCCAACGCGGGGCCTGGACCCACTAACCACGAGATCATGACCTAAGCGAAAGTCAGACGCTTAACCAACTAAGCCACCCAGGCGCCCCCTGAGGTCAGTATTTTTAATAATTCCGTGTCACTAGTTTACCAATCTAAATTTCAGATATAAAATAAACCTTTAAAGTAATTATTTGTTATTCATGTGACAAATCAAACTTAAATAAAGGTTCAACTATATTATATGTTAGTATATAAAACTTTTGTTTGGATAATCCAGCATATACTGAAATTCATCCTCTTTAAAAGAATTATCTTTGTAATAAAACATAATCACAAATACATGCATGGATAGTTCTTTTAAACAACTTCTGGGCTGTCTAGATTATGACCTTTATTTCCTGGAAATCCTTGGACCGAAGATGGATAAACTTTTATGTAAAAGATTAGCATATTTATCACTTTCCTAAAAATAATGCTTCTTCTAGGATCTCCTGAGGGAGAAAAACAAAACAACACAAGGCAATTCCAACCCCTATTAAAATCTTTAGTTTATCTTACTTTCTAACATAATTTGGAATGGATTTATAAAAATATGGTCTTGTGTATTTACACTGAATTGTCATCAGTAAAAAAAATGTAATTAAAATTTGTACCTTGAATTCTATAACATCCAGCAGAAACTTCTAAAAAGTCACTGTTTTGACAGTCATTAATCCACAGGTGACACGTAGCTGGTATTTAATTAAAATCTTTCAAATGTTAGTTGGCAAATGCTAATGGCCAGGAAATACACCTTTTAGCTGTACTCCCTTTACCACTGTTTATAACACCATCATCCATGCTAGCTTGGTGATTACTCTGATCTTATGTTCTGTTCAATCTATTTGCATTTTCTCTTTGGCAAAACTCAAATTACCACTGATTTCTCTGATGGATTTTTCTAATGAATACCTGTTGTTCTTGAGTTGCTCAAGTGTTTTCTCCACATGATACCACACAGAAAAAAAAAATGTTGTTCTATGGACTTCACAGTCATGTGGTATACATCAAGAGGTGTGCATGTAGTGATGCAGGAAGCAGACAATGAAGACAGGTTTTCTCTTGAAACTGACTGATGGTTGAGATACAGTTAGTGATTTCAGCCAGCAAAACATAAAAAATTCTATATTGAAGATGTATCTAGGGTGTTGTGTCTGTGTGCGCACGTGTGTGTGTGTGTGTGTGTGTGTGTACATCAGGAATAATGTTGAGTTCCAATTTGGGATTTCCTCCCCACCCCCAATCTTATTTTTTTTTTAAATGTTTTATTTATTTCTAGGAGAGAGAGAGAGTCAGCGTGAGCAGGGGAGGGTCAGAGAGAAATGGAGTCACAGACTGAAACAGGCTCCAGGCTCTGAGCTGGCAGTCAGCACAGAGCCCGACGCGGGGCTCGAACCCACGAACCGCAAGATCATGACCTAAGCGAAAGTCGGACGCTTAACCGACTAAGCCACCCAGGCGCCCCCACCCCCACCCCCACCCCCAATCTTATTGAAGTATAACTGATATAGCTGCACATTTGATATATACCATTTAATAAGTTTGACATATATATGAGCACGTGCCTATCAACCACATCATGCCTATCATGAACCTATCACCACAATCAAGGTAACAAACATGTATGTTATCTTCTAAAGTATCTGTCCCTTTTTTGTTCTTTTAAGAATACTTGAGATCTACAAACTCAATTTTTTTAAGTGTACAGCACTGTGTTTTTAACCACAGTCACTATGTCAGGATTTCCTGTTTTTAACTATTCACATCATCTACAGAGTAATTCCACAGTGATTTTAAAATCTACATTAAAAAATTTTAAATATACATTTGATTGTTTTTACATCTTTTGAATATTTATTTTTGAGAGAGAGAGACACACACACAAACACATAGCGCCAGCAGGGGAGGGGGGGAGAGAGAGAGAAAGAGAAAGAGAGAGAGAAAGAGAGAGAAAGAGAGAGAGAGAGAGAACCTGAAGCAGGCTCAGGCTCTGACCTGTTAGCACAAAGCCCACTGTGGGGCTCGAACCCAGGAGCTATGAGATCATGGCCTGAACTGAAGTCATACGCTTAACCAACTGAACCACCCAGGTGCCCCACAAATATATATTTGATTTTAATTCAACAGATATAATTCGTAAAACAAAAACAAAACAATTTATGGTCAGTAAGACTAAATTGGTAAGCACCAAATAAACAAAACCTAATATTTTCATTGGTTATAGGATTGGGTGGCTTAGGATTTTCTTCAGAAGAGGAGAAAGAGGAAACCAGATGGGTTTTACCATTCGTTAGCATTATAAACCACTCAGAAAAAAATATATAAAGTTCCTCCCTTGATCAAATAATAACAAATATAGGAAACTAGGTTAGCATGCATAGAATTTCAATTTTATCCCTAAAATTGGAGAACTGACGGCAGCCAGAAGGAGTGTTGCTTTGGGAATGTTAGTCCTGGATTTGGCTGTCGTGCTAGGAAAATCATGTTACACATATCTGTGGCTCATGCTACAGGACACGTGTAACTTTGTAATGGGTAAGGTTTTTTCCTGATTAGCATCTAGCAACTTTAAACTCAATTTCTGTCCACTCAGTTCTAGTGATGTGAAGCTCTCTTCTCTTAAGCAAGACACAAGTCAGTGCTCACTTCTCCAAAAGTCAGTGGGGAATGTCTTAGTTTTTTCATCTCAGAAAATTTGTGATTCTTAATATACTATGTGTACATGTACATATGTGAAAGAGAATAAGACAAAACTGTGAGTTCTCAGCCTCAGAAAGTCAGAGCCACTTTGTTAACAAGTTTTAGAGACCATCATCTTTATCATAGCCCTAGCATGGCAATCATTTCTTCCTGTAACATTTGGGTCACCAGCACCTCTATTTCCAATTTCATGATCAGTGAAATTTATACCATATATAAACATACATATATTATTTATTTTTGATAGAAAGAGGAAGAGCATGAAAGAGGAAGAGCATGAGCATGGGAGGGCAGAGAGAGAGGGAGACACAGAATCTGAAGCAAGCTTCAGGTTCTGACGTCAGCACAGAGCCCGACATGGGGCTCGAACTCACGAACTGTGAGATCATGACCTAAGCTGAAGTCGGATGCTTAACTAACTGAGCCACCCAGGCGCCCCTGGATATCTTATATTGTAAGCAGTAGATAAAACTTATGAAGGTCCAATTTTAAAGTCATTCTCCCAAATCTACTCCTATATTGATGTTTTGAAATTCAAAGTGCCTTTTTTCATAGAAATATGCATTTATTTACACACACACACATATATAGAAGACACATAGAGAAGACAGAAGATATACATATATACACACGCATATCAAACATGCATCTTAATTGTATATATGGCATATAAAATATAATATGTACATATTTACATATACACATATATGTGTATAACATGTATGCATATACATATATATGTGAACATCTTATCAAGTTAATTAGTATTTCATCACTTTAGTAAGTTATTTCTGATTTTATTATAAAAGTTAATATCAGTTGAATATTTTCCCTTTTTCGTTCTATCTCAGTTTGCCCTGTACTGAGTATTTTGCAATACTTCAGATCTAAATATCAAGCTATTGATTGGAAAGCTGCAGCTAAGTACCTTAAGGAACCTCAAACTAGGCATATTTGGAACTAATTGCATTGCATTCAGCCCTCAAGGTTTTCTCTGTCCATTAATGGTGTAGCACCTCATTAGCCATCCAGCATAAAAGATGATTCTTCCTTAGCCCTCTGTGCCTCGAGTTCCAATCCATCAACATGTCTCTTAAATTCTGTCTGTGAAATGATTCCTGAGGCTATAACAAGTTGTACCCAACAACTCACTATTCCCAGTCCCTCCAGCAGCTGAGGACCTTTATGTTTTCCTGTGCTCAGAAGGTCTTTTTTTCCATTTTCTATTTCTTAATATCTTACAGGCTCAGGTCAGTTCTAATTTCCTTTATGAAACTTCCTAAACTTCATTTCCTAGAATTAATTGATTCCCTACTCAGCGCTTCTGGGAATCCAACTATAATATATATATAATATATACTAATATATTATATATGTGTATATATGTCTGCCTATATATATACCTATATATGTATATATATACACACAATATCTAGAATTCAAATAATCAGATACTGTACCTTCAGGGTAAGGATTAGAGTATATTTACTTTTGAGTGTATTGCTCCAGTATATTCAATAGTCACAGGTTTCAGATGGGATTAGGGGCTCCCTCACGTACTGACTCAGTGGAGACAGGCAATAATTCAGACTCTGAAGGCAGGCTTGCTTGGGTTTTAGTCCTAGATCTGAGTTACCAGCTGTGCAACTATGGCAATTTCTTAAACCTCCTGAAGACCACTCCCTGAAGACTTTTTTCAGCTTTAAGAAAGGCAAGAGAGGGGTGTCTGGGTGGCTCATTCAGTTAAGCATTTGACTTTGGCTCAGGTCATGGTCTAACAGCTTGTGAGTTTGAGCTCAGTGCCTGGGACCTGCTATGGATTCTGTGTCTCCCACCCCGCCCTCTCTCTGCCCTCCACCCCCCATGCTCTGCCTCTATCTCAAAATAAATTAACATTAAAAAAAGGGGGGGGAAGGCAAGAGAGTACTACTTTCCTCATATGATTAATTCAAGAACTAGAGATAACTCAGGTAAAGCTTTCTGCCAATCAGTTTGAGCTCTTGATATTATTTTCATGAGCAGGATACCCACCAGAATATCAGAACACATGATGGTTTGGTGCAACAGAAGGCCAACACAAGTAAGGAGCTACAGATCCTGAGGCATCCTATTGAGGACACTTCTCACTCCTAAGTGGGACAAAACATACCATCATAGCTTTTACCTATGCCTTCTGTCACTTAACGACTTCCCACTCTTTCTACCTCAAGCTGTTTGCTAGAACCAGAGGGCTACACCATGATTTTATATTCCAGGAGTCTGAATTGTCATTGATCTATAATTCAGAGAACCCAGGCTGTGGTGAGCATCTGGATTCACCACATATTTTTGTCACTTCTCCCCATTCTGAAAGGAGGTAAGAAATCAAGACACAATCAAGGTGGAAATGGTAGTGCTGAGAAGAGAAAGCTGTAAGTGGAGGCTGAGGAAAGGAATAATTATCCTTAGGAGCCTACTGAGCCCTTCAGCCAGGAAAGCTATTTCCAGATGGCAAGTTATAATTAAGAATGCTGGTAGGTGTACTGAACTAGCAATTCTCAAACTACGTTCCATGTATCTCCTATGATTGCTGAATGGGGCTTCCAGGGTTAAATAAATTTGGGAAATATTTCCATCCTGTCATCTGGAGATTTACATTATGTACTAGTATATTAAATTTTTATAAATAAAAATAGTTTAATTCTGTTTTTCTGAAAATTATTTGAACATGAGAATTCACACAATTGGTTTTACCTTAGAACACTAAGTAACTTCTTGGTGAACATATAAGATATGGTTGAAAAGCTGACCTATACTAATAAGTAGTCAACTAATAAAGTTTTGTATGCAAAAATGGACCCTATGGCTAAGCTTGCACAGAAGATCTTTCCACAAGCCTAAGGAAATGTACTCTTCACTTTTATGGGCACTGTTCCTGAAAGCCCTTGGATGTGAAAAAGGCTAATGGGATGTGCTATTTTACTTACGTGATCTGATTGTTACTATTTTCTCTAACTCCAGATATTCTGCAAAGCTATTTCCAGGGGGCGTGAGGGCTGGCGAATGACAACCCGTAGGCTAAGTCCAGCTGACTGCCTGTCTGTGTAAAGAACATTTTTAGTGAAACCCAGACATGCTCTTTGCTTATTTACTGTTTGTGGCTAACTGTGCCGTACAACAGAGCCAAGTTGTCCTGACATAGAATCATGTGGCCTACAAAGCCTAATATATTTACCATCCAGTCCTTTACAGAAGAAGCTTGCTGACCTCTTCAAGCTGAGATGACCTCTTTTGTGAAAGTAGGATTACAGTCTTTATTTCCCATATTAATTCAGTCTGGAAAATATCTGTTTAATTACTTTATCTAGTGCCAGGAAAAAAAAAAAAAAAACTCTTAAAACTATCATGGATATAAAACTAAAACATCGAAAACTGGCCATTCTCTCTGACTGCAAACGTCATGGCATGCAGACAGTCTCTGTGTTTTGAGAAATAACGAAGAGTTGCACAGAGAAATTCTTTTTCTCAAAATTGACTTAATTTTCAAAGCTTTACTAAGTTGCCTTCTTAAAACTCCAGACACTTCCCATAGTCCTTCACACAGTTAAAATTTTAATCTTGTTAATTTATTAATGCACTTAAATTTAGCCTCTTCTGAACACTAATGAAAATCTCTATGTGAATTATAATTAATTGGAAAGTTCTTGAAACATGCAATTTAGCTTAATCAAAAGTGAAAATTCTCATCTTTTCTCAATAAAGACAGAACTTCAGAGTTATTGCTCAGTACACTCTACATATAAACTGAATAAAATAATCTAATACCTATAGCTTGTTTTTTCACTGAGTTGCAGAATTTGATGAGACCTAATGGGTACTACGCTAAACACCTTGTGTTGGTATTTTAAATTAGCATAATATCCTGTAAATCAAAATGAGTTTCCCAAAACCCTCAAATACCACGGTCACAGACTTTCTGTAAATACGGAGATAATAGTTATGATTTTAAATTGCTAAGAATATCCTAAGCATATTTGTAGAATCACTAATGAAAATCTAATACTACATTCTTATCTCAAATATTAAAGAGCATTCCAAAAGTACTTTAAAAGTAGTAAGTCTTAAGACATGAGCAGTGATTGTACATTTAGATACATAAGAATTCCAACATGACTATTACATATGGAGAGTAACTGATATCATTCAAGCCCAATGGCCCTTCTAAAAAGTTTATTTCCTTCTTTGAGTCTCTGAAAAAGAACTCCCAGTCCTAGAGAGACTTAACACTTGGACAGAATTACAAAGAACTAAGAAGAAAAGGGAGTAGAAAAAGGATATAGCCCTTAGAATGATCGGTTAACATTAACAAATGGCAACTTTCATTTTTTGAGGATTAATATAGTCATAAACTGTGGTACATGATTTCTGTGTATTATTTTTCCATACACTAAGTCAATAACATAGATATTATCACCATTTGTGATCAGGATATTAGGATTATGAAAGTTTAAACTTGCCAAATGTCAAAAAACAAATAAATGGCTACAATTTTAAGACATGGTTACTGGACTCCAATGCCTGGACCCTTATAACTATGTCTGGAGTACTAATGGACAGGTTCACTAATAAGAGCAGATGAAAAGATGAAGAAAGCACCATTAGTAATTTTAAAATCCTGACTGACACCTAAAGTGTCTGTGTTGCAATCCATAGTTTGAACTAACACAAAGCTTACAGGAATAAATAAAGGGACATGTCTTGTGAAGTATCTGGCATGCCCATACATCCTGGTCAAATTCAGTTGACTACGTGGTCTCTATCTTGGGAGGCTGGGGAAAGTGTGTACTGCAGATAATGCTAGGAAAAAAAAAAAAAAAAAAAAAAAGGCAGACCCAGCAGAGCATATTTTGACAAGTAGAACCTGAAACTATTTGATGGCTTTCCTTTAGGTCTAATGACTTAAGCGAGACTTTGGATAAGCAGAATCCAAAGACAAAGACTGATTAATGGCACATGAATTAAGTTTTTGGAAAAGCCTAAAGTTACCCAGAACCAGAAGACTGAGAAACAACTTAAGAGCAGTATTTACACAGAAGAATTATAAAAAGCATATTAAGAATATGCACTCACACAGTGATCCTAAACTTGAGCGGGAAAGATTTTGGTTATGAATGAAAATACCTTTCTGAAAGTGATCATAAGAATTAGAATATCTTGACAACAGGGGTTAGGTAGCATTCTTAAAAGAGTTAAAACAAAAAACTTCTAAAGTTGTTTTATAGTGGATTTATTTTGGGATGCCTGGGTGAATCAATAGTTTAAGCATCTAACTCTTGATTTCAGCTCAGGTCATTATCTCAGTTTCCTGAATTTAAGCCCCTGGGGTCGGGCTCTGCACTGACAGTGTGGAGCCTGCTTGGGATTTTTCTTTCTCCCTCTCTCTCTCTCTCTCTCTCTCCCTCTCTCTCTACCCCTCCCCTGCTCACATTCTCTCTTTCAGAATAAATAAACTTTAAAAAAATAATGGATTTATTACAACTAAGCAGGAAATCTAAGAGGGAAATAAATGCTCTTTCATTTCAGGGGTTCTATGCTCATCCTACTACTTTTAAGATAATAGTTTTCAAAGTGTGGTCTGTGTACAGCTAAGAAGTCCTTGAGACACTTCCAGATGGTCTGTCGGTCAAAACTATTTTCATAACAATAATACAGATGTCACTGGCTTTTAATTTTTTTTGTTTTAACTCTTATGGTATTTGTAATGATGATGCAAAAGCATTGAGGGTAAAACTACTGGTATCTAAAATGAATCAAGGAGTGGAACAAAACTGTACTATGGTCACTCCATTCTTCTCCATTCCACTTATGACTACATATCTTTATAATATGCTGCATGACTAATTTTCAAGTATGTATAAAGCACGTCTACTGCATACTGAAATCAGATGGTTCTCTTAAGAAAAGGAAATTATAAACAATTGAGTTTCAAGCTAAACTAGCTCCTTTGATAATAGGATAACACTATCACATCAAAAAACACTTTCGGGGGTGCCTGGATGGCTCAGTCAGTTAAGTGCCTGACCCTTGATTTTGGCTCAGGTCAGGATCTCATAGTTCCTGAGTTTGAGGGGCCTGCATTTTGCTCTGTGCTGATAGTGAGGAGCCTGCTTGGGATTCTCTCTCAAAATAAACAAACTTTAAGAAATAAATAAACAGAAGAACATTTTGCAGACCAACTATGCTTATTTAGACTTGAATAGTTAGCAGATAAATTCTCAAAAAGTGAAGAAAAAATAATAGTATCTGTTCATAGCGATAATATCAAGCTTCTGAAGAAAAATTAAAATTGGAAAATTCCAATTTGTCACCATATGCTTAGGAGCTTCTCTATATTTAGTTTTTTCTGTTGAGATCAGTGGTGATATTAATATTATGCAGTGAAATATGTCAACATTTCAGTATAACTCAATCGACAAATATATTCTAAATGACCAATGATGTTACAAAATTATGAATTAAAGAATTTATTCAAAGTGACAGACAGCTCACTG
The DNA here is from genome assembly GCF_003009895.1 of Hyaena hyaena. Lineage (NCBI taxonomy): Eukaryota > Metazoa > Chordata > Mammalia > Carnivora > Hyaenidae > Hyaena > Hyaena hyaena. Next base: position 312,230 of record NW_024081724.1, read on the forward strand.
GATTTTAAGGTAACAGAGTAAACAAGTGGATTATTAGAATTTCAGATTTTACATTGCAAATGAATGTTGATAAACTATTATTCAAATTTTGTTATATAGCAAAGACAATCCAAAGTTATCTAAGAAGCTCTACTATAATACTTTTTCTATCTAAGTATCTAAGTCTAGAATTTCTTCTTATTCTTCACTAAAATATCCTATTACAAACAACTGAACGGGGAAACAAATATCTTCTATGATGCTAGAGATCAAAGAAATTTGCAAAATGTCAAACAATGTCACTTTCTACAATTTTTTGTTTTGGCATATATCCTGATTTTTCATAAAAGTATTATTAACATGTAATGGATGTAGTTTTATTTTAAATAAATTAAATCTTTTCTCAATTCCTCACTTTATATATTGAAAATGGAAAACAGAGGGGCACCTGGATGGCTCAGTCAGTTAAGCGTCCAGCTTCGGCTCAGGTCATGATCTCATGGTTCATGGGTTTGAGCCCCACGTCGGGCTCTGTGGTGACAGCTAGCTCAGACCCTGGAGCCTCTTTCAGATTTTGTGTCTCCCTCTCTCTCTGACTCTTCCCTGCTCATGCTGTCTCTCTCTCTCTCAGAAATAAAAATTAAAAAAAAAAAAGAAAATGGAAAACACAGATACAATCCATATACACAAAAGTTCTTTGGGGTCCTCAACTTTTAAGAATATAAAGACCTTAAAACCAAAAAATTTGAGAATCCTTGTTTTAAGGACACTTTCCTAAAAGGCTTTTAGATGAAACTCTAATTTTTTTCCTATTTCAACTGAAATAAGCATTTTCCAAATTTCACTCACTGGCATTAAGACAAGCAATTAATATTCATGAACAACAATTATGTACCATAAACAAAGCACTACAAAATGGGCAGCAGGATGACTAAATTAAGGTCTTGAACTCCAACACCTGCAGATTCCAGGCACGTGACATAAATACATATAATAATCTCCATCTAAAAATGAGGCCCTTCCATCTTTTTGAAATTCTCTACATCATTTTTCCATCAGTCATGTTATTTTTGATAGAGGCTTGAATTCTGAGAAAAACGTTTTCATTGTAAAACTACTACAAGAAAGCAAGAGCACAAATCTCGTAATAAGTAGGCACTAACTGTATTGCCTTTGGCTTCCCCCAGACCACAGACCCCCAGACCACAGAGAAACCCTCTCTGGGCCTGTTCCTACTGTATCTCTTCCTATGGTGAAAAATCTGCAGAGACCAAGGGAGAAGCCAATGGGCAGTCTGCCTTGCGTCCCCTTCTAGAATCTGTTAGACCACATTCCGCAAGCCTGAACTCTAGAATTATCTGCCAAATGTTCCTCAAAAAAGTTAAAATTAGAACTACCCTATGATCCAGTAATCACACTACTGGGTATTTACCCCCAAAATATGAAAACATTAATTTGAAAGGATCTATGCACCCCTATGTTTATTGCACTGTTATTTACAATAACCAAATTGTGGAAGTAGCCCAAGTGCCCATCAATAGATTGAAATAGATTGGGTAAAGAAGATGTGGCATATATACAAGAGAATAGTATTCAGCCATACAAAAAAAGAACAAAATCTTGCTATTAACAAGAATGGATAGATCTACTGAGCATAATGCTAAGCAAAATAAGCCAGAGAAAGAAGTACCATATGATTTCATGCATATGTGGAATTTAAGCAACAAAGTTAATAAACAAAGGGGAAAAAAAGATACATCAAGAAACAGATCCTTAACTATAGACACCAAATGGTTGCCAGAGGAGAGGTGGGTGGGAGATGATGGGTGAAATAGGGGAAAGGGATTAGGAGTACATTGGTCTAGATGAGCACTGGATAATGTACCCAACTGTTGGATCACTATAGTGTATACCTCAAACTAATATAGCACAGAGGTATATTAAAGTAAATTAACATTTACCATAATTTAAAGTAAAACAAATATATGAAACAATTAAAAAAATTTCCCTGCCAAATGAGTTGGAATTGCTTTCATGACCTGGGTGGATCTCTTCTCTAGGGGTATCCTCCCAGGAGGATGGGGTTGCCCTCTGCCTGCACAGAAGTACCCCTAGGCCTGAAGAGTGGGCACGGATGCCGGTGTGCAATGGACAGAGCTTGTACAGACTGTGGGGCAGGACAGAGTATGGGCTGGAAGAGAACAAGGGAAAACCATAGGCTGTAGCTGGGGTGTCCTTATAGCCCCACATTCCACCTCAAACTTTGAGAATCCAAAACTGAAGCCCAGCCTTGTGGGTTGTTATAAAGATCTATTTTTTTAAAGTAGAAGGATTAAACATATTTTATATAACAATGTATTGCACTAATTTATAACTTAACTATCCAAACATGAGATATAGGTATCTATTTATATGCTCTTGCCAGGCCACAAATATAAAAGGGTGAGCCTGGCTCCTGATGCCTGATGAGGTGCAGGGCAGGAAGATAACCATTATACTGACAGAGTCTGTGTAAAGAGAATAGGCATTCTCAGATTCACTTGAAATTTGCCAGATATTCTTATTCTTACAAAGATATTAGGAATCTAAATTTTAATGCAGAGATTCCTATTTTTAAAATCTCAACAAGTAATCAAAGAAATACCTGGTAGCAAACACTGATCAGTCTAAATAATCAACTCAGCCATGTCTCACTCTCTAATGGACCACCAGATTACAATATCTGGACTTTGAAAAAAGTTTGTAATATGGTAGGGTTTGCAAAATCCTTCCCCAGGAATCTTCACTGGGAACAAATAAAGACTGATGTTAATAATGATAGCTACTACTGATAAAGTGCCTAATTGCAAAACCAGACACTTGTTTTTTTTTTAATTTTTTAATGTATTTTTATTTCTGAGAGAAAGAGAGACAGCTTGAATAGGGGAGCGTCAGAGAGAGAAGGAGCCATAGAATCCAAAGCAGGCTCCAGGCTCTGAGCTAGCTGTCAGCACAGAGCCCGACACAGGGCTCAAACCCACAAACCGTGAGATCATGACCTGAGCCGAAGTCTGACATTTCACCGACTGAGCCACCCAGGCGCCCACCAGGTACTTATTGTTGACCATGCTATCTCGACAGCATTTATGCTTTCAAAGGTTTTCTCATCTATAGGAAAGCTTTGGACCTTAACCATCAGTTTTCACCACCTGTGCCTTTTATAATAATTTGTATCAAGAAATCTGTTTATGCTTCTGTATGGTGACTTAATTGTGGCGAGTATAAAGTCGGTGCATGTAGATTAGAACAATTTACCTGATCTGTGGAGGGATTAAATCTTGGCACAAATTGTAATTAATGAGTTAATCTGCTTCCCATATTGATTCCAAGCCTATAATTCAATAACAGGTTCTGGGCAAGTGAAAGTTGAACCCTTTTGAGCAATATGGGCACCAGGCATGAAACTCTTATGCTTCTATGCCAATAAAGTGTCATCTCTTGATTATGACTTCCTTTATAGCTTTTCCATAACTCCGTCAAATGGTATTCTAGATGGGCTATAAAGTAGTTAATCAGAATAAATTAAAATTTGTACTTAGCACTAAAATGTAAATTAATTGTAGGTTTTCTCCCAAATCTAACCATTTTAAACATCTGGTATATATATTTTAGTGCTTCATTCACTCTAATGGTGATAATTTTAGCAAGTTGTTAAAACTACTTTTCACTTCCTCATCATAGCAGTTCAAGGGATGCAGCTAATGTGTCAGCATCGAAGCATCCCTTGCAAACTCTTTAGAGTAACCACCAGTCCTTTTTGGTTCATCGTAAAGTAAAATAGAGCAGAACATTATCATCCGCCCACTGCCAACCAGACAATGAAACCACTGGCCTTACTGCAAAGAAAGTTTAAAGTTTTCAAGAATCAAGGGCATGGAGTACAGAAAATTAATCTTTTTACTGCCATGTTTTATAGTTCTGAATATGAATTTTCACCAGCTGTGATAGTTTCTTTTGTAACATCTGCTAGTGAGTGGAAAAGATGCATAGCGATTGTATTTAAGCATAGCAATACTTTTTTTTTTCATTAAGGCCAATGGACTTATGGGAAATTCATGACTTGCAAATGCTATAAATTATATAAAGATTGAAAATGCTCATAACTTACTTTTAATTAAGTAATAAGCCAGAACAGATTTTTCGGTAGTTTTGAATAATGTGCATTTCAAATGACAAGCAATAATTCATGCAAAGAGGATCATATATTGAGTTCAAGATGTTCCTATTTCATTTTTACATTCCAAGGCTGTTTCAATTCCATTTTTCTCTTAGATCTTTGCTATCCCTATTTTGCATTAAATAGCCAACTCGACCAATTGTTTTCTCAGAATCATGCAGTATTTTCCTCAATTATTGTGGTTCGGCTTCCTAGAATAGAGGACCTCAATTCACATGTTTACAACTTGGGGTTGAAGGGAACATAAGAATCCAGATAGGTCTAGATTCTTATCACCAAAGGCTCCAATTTTGTAAATTATTTTCCCTGGTCTTTATTGACCTTGTCATTTTTTTTTAGCTTCATATGAATAGAATTTTAGTCACTACACACAGAATAATTATCATTTTTTAAAAAGTGGAAAATATAGAGTAACGATTCAATTTTCAACAAAAATGGTGTATGGATGCACTGCTTATCTAATTTGAAGTCAGCTTATTTATCATATGAATTGAGGTACTGGAAAGTTGGTTATGCCAAATAGCTTGAAAATGGAATGATGCCCTTGGTGAAAAAAAAAAAAAGTGTCAAGGAAGGGACAAGGCCATTCATATCCTCATAGGGAAAGTTTTAAGTCATTTTTCTTAACACAGATATTCAAAGACATTAATTTTTCTATCTGAATATAAGGCTTAAAATTTTACTTAAAACCCATACTCTTATAAATTCAATGTCAAAAAGAGTAAAATTAAGAGTATGCAGTGGACATTTTAGTTCATTCCTCAAAATACATTCCACCCCAGGTGATTCTCTAAGAAATAGTTCCTCCTCAACTGATACACGTTAGCATCCCAAAGTGTAATCCACAGTCTAATAGCTTTGCCACCATCTGGGAGCTTGTTAAAATCACAGCCTCTATCCCTTGAGAAGACTGGAGTCTGCATTTTAGCAAGTTATGTCACATGATCCACATGTACATGAAAACACTGCTGTACCACCAGCGTCTCTTAAGTGGATTTCAAGTGTGTTTGAGACACTGAGTCTAGGGTCTCGGATCATTCACTCCTTCCACAGACAGCTTTGAACACATATTCCAGTTTGCCAGATGAATACTACTGATTTCTATATATGCTGTGAAGTTTGAAAAATAAAAGTTTGGAAAATATTTGATTAAACTAATCAAGTTCATCCCATGACTCCTTCCAGAAATGGCTTAGGAATGGATATAAAATCCAACTTCAACCAAGGAAGTGTAGGTAGTCTTTTAAGGGAGAGAGAGAGACTCTGGAAAAATTTTATCGGTCCTAAGATCCCCCCAGTGGAAATCCTCTAATTCTTCTGGCCATTGCTGTAACAGGAGGCTATGCCTGAAACTGCTGATGGCAGCTCCTAACATCCTGAGGATGAAATCAACACAGAAGATGAGAAAGAGAAATTGACCACAACTATGTTCTTGATACCTCCATTATAGGAGGTAATGGGTTTCCTTATTTTTTCAGCCAATTTGGGTTGAGATTAGTTGCAAATCATCATTTTTAAAGGCAAAGTAGTTCTGATGTCATAAGCATCTAGAGCATTATCATCTATAATTTCAATCTATCCAACCACTCACTAGGGCTTCCAAGAATGCAAGTTTCCACTGGAAGGTGAGTAGGAGAGTTCAAATGAGCATTATTGATGTCGCCTCCTGGCATATCATTTATCCCTGGTGTTTGCTGAATGAATGAATGAATGAATGAATGAATGAAGACACAAGTGTACAGAATTAAAGTTGCTCTCTAAAACATTTATAATTACTTTGAATTCCATTGAATTTTTATCTCTTTTTTATTTTTTTTAATGTTTTATTTATTTCTGAGAGAGAGACTGCATGAGCAAGGGAGGGTCAAAGAGATAGAAAGACAAAGAATCTGAAACAGGCTACAGGCCCTGAGCTGTCAGCAAGAGCCTGATGTTGGGCTCAAACCCACGAACCATGAGATCATGACCTCAGCTGAAGTTGGACACTCAACTAACTGAGCCACCCAGTCGTCCCAACCTCTTTTTGTTTTGAAAGCTACCAGGTCTCATAAAAAAATTACTGTGGCTAAGAAGTCCCTGTCAACATCATACACTTAACATAATTTTGCCTACTACAATTCTATAGGTCTCCTCCCAATGTCCCTAATTATATGTCATGAAAACACACAATATTTAAATAATGCAAAGTAAAATATATTAACTACCACATCATACCAAACCATGGGTCCATGTGATAATCTTATATTTTCCTATGTATTCAGGGGTATTTGCACAGCCAGCAGGTAAGTGCCCCCATGCCTAAGGAAGAGGGAGTTCCCGGAGGCCATATGTTCATTTAAATCGCCCCCCAAAGATGTCACTTCCTCTTGGTAAAGGCCATTTCCCTTTAGCAGTACAGGGAGATTGTCAGAAGGGAGTGTTGCAGGTCAGAGTGCCCCTTACTTGTTTTCCTAAGAGAATAATGACCATGTAGTACATATCCATGTCACTGATACTTCTTACTGCACTTTCCCCATGAATATCCCAGCTTCCTGGTCTTTAGGTCTGATAAAACTTCAGCATGGGTTTTCCAAGTCTCCTAGAGTTCCCAACAAGCTTCAGCTTTGGGGGTTGCCATGGTTTCTGGCTTAATAACACACCTCTTATTGAAGAAATATTTATTCTCTTCCCTATAGTGTTGCTCCCTACACTCAAGAGCTATATCTCTTGTTTCTGAATCCTCTGTCTCAGGCTCTACTTCTGGGAGAACCTAACCTAAAACACTATTATCACTTTTCAAGGTGCTTATCCAAAACCAGGCAGTATATCCATAGTAGAGGTGGCCTGAAGAGGACCCAAAAATTGAAAACAACAATAAATGAGTAAACCATATAGTAGGAAAAGGAGAACCAAGGAAGGGTAAGTGGGAGGAACACGGGGAAACTGGTCACCAGGTAACACATTTAGAAGCTGAATATGAGAGGGGCACAGTCAGTTAAGTATCTGACTTTGGTCATGATCTCACGGTTTGTGGGTTTGAGCCCCACGTCAGGCTCTGTGCTGAGAGCTAGCTCAGAGCCTGAAGTCTGCTTCAGATTCTGTATCTCCCTCTCTCTCTGACCTTCCCCTGCTCATGCTGTTTCTTTCTCTCAGAAATAAACTAAACATTAAAGAAAAATTTTAAAAAGCTGAATATGAGCAAATATTTAAAAACATAAAATACTACGCACATATCCAATGTCTTTTTAAATGAATAAAATGTAAAATTTTGCATCAACAATGGCTTAAATACAATTGTATTCCCTTACTCCAAAACAGAGCAGAGCAACGGCAATTTCACTCTGTGTTATTACCATTTAGGTTTATGACACGTGGAACTTACTGGCCCCCATTTGACACACAGTGCTTGGAGAGCTGCTTCAATTCAAACTTTTCTAATATTGCTACTCAAATCTATTTACTTTCAGTTCTAAGGGTAACAAGATTGTTGTCTATTAGGGCGGAAGATGGTTTTGAACAACCTTCTGCTATTAGAGAATATTCTTTCGAGGTAGGCTTTGCAATTGGTTCCATACTTTCATGTTTTCAGCACAGGTAATAAGCACAGGGTCCCTTACCTTGTCATCTAAGATAAAGATTTCTCTTCAGGGAGGATAGCTACAACTCTAATTGCCCTTGGACAGTCTACATTTGAATAGCAGTTGAATAGGATTTTAATCCAGTGTAGAGAGAATCTGGGGGTAGCTTCCAGGGAAAAGGCAGTAAAGTAAATCCAAATATATAACTTCATTAAAGAATGGTGACTTGTAAATCAAAAGTCAAATTTTGTTGAAAGACAGCATGTTCGACAGTCCCTTGATTTAAATGATCAGCCTGAAAATGTGAGATTCTCACTCTTTAGAAGAAAGCAATAAATGAAGCCTGTTGGGGACACAAACACAGGAGTGGCTCCTTCCTCCTGACTCATAAACCATTTCCTTGGCCTGAGTGACTTGCTGACTTGAAAAGGACTCTGAGCTCAGAGACATGTGGTAGGGGCAAGATCGTTAAATGCCTTATAAAACTATATTAGAATTTACACTTTATCCCAAAGGTAACAAGAGACCAATGAAAGGTTTTATGTATGACCAGATTTGTGAGTTAGAAACTTCGCTGGGGCTGCTATATGAGGAATGGAGCAGGGGAGGAGAGGAGAGATTATAGACAGAGGAAAGGTAATGGTTATAATGGTTGTTTTAGGAGAGAAGTGAGCAGAATTCAGCCAGAAGGCAGTGCTCATACCCTTGTCCTTTCACAAGACAGTTGTGACTTGGAGGTTGACACCAGTCATTGATATGTTATGAAAAAACACATGCAGAGATAAACATTTAATGTATCTATAAGACTTCCAGATCCCCCTCCCTTTTTTGTGTGTTTTTGGTTTTTTTTTGGTGTCAGACGGGTCATACTTCAGGTCATTATCTAGAAGTATATACTATCTGCATTTAGGATGATCTGAGATAATCTACAAGTTAAAGTGAAGTATCTATGCTCTACTGAAGTTGAATGTGTATGGATTTTCTATGGAAGAAATTCTACACTTAGGTACGTACTGAAAAGAAATGTACACATATGAGCACAAGACATGCACAGGGATAGTCATAGCAGTGTTATTTCTAACGTCCCCAAATTGAAAACACCCTAATGTCTGTCCAACAACAATAAAAAATAGGTAAGATGTGGTATATACAATAATATGATATACATAAGAACATTACAGAGCAATGTCAATGAAATATTGGTAGAAGTCACAACATGGGAAATGTCACAAACATAATAATGAGGAGGAAAAGCAGGTCCAAAGGATATATAGTGCAGAATCAATCTGTGGAAAGTTTTTTAAGTGATGAAACTAATTTATAGCGAAGGGGTATAAAATATACAACCCTAAAATATGTCTCTTTGCCATATTATTTTAATCCAGTTATTTTTAAGAAACTGCAAACACAGGAGAATCTCTGAAAACCAGGAAGAAGTTACCCTTTTGTAAGAGATACTTACATGTATAAAGGAAATCTCTACTTGTAGGTAGGTACGTCAGTTTCTGTACCAGGAAAGAGGGCAATGATTCAATCTCTAGAAACTCTGATCAAGGAGAAGGGAGCAACTAAAATATGCATAACAACCTTGTATTTAATGCACTTTTCCTGGTAGCCTTCCATAAGTGACTCCCCAGTCCCAATATCTTCTCCATCTTTAGCTCAAGGTGGTATTTAAGGTGATGACTTCTGGCCATTTCAAGGAGCTACTCAGTATTTCTAAGGTCATTCCCATTTATAAGGAGGTTTAAGTTTACTACACTTTTGTTTTTGTCCTGTTAATCTGTATCATGTGATTTTAATTCTTAGACCAGCCAGAAGAATCTTGAAAGGCAAAGTAAAAATTTCTCCTCCTCAACAACAGTGTTAGAAATGTGAACAGTAGTTCTACTTAGTGAGAGAAAGGTGGTAGTAAGAAAGTTGGAGCATGAAAGGGTTATCTGAAATGTTGATAATGTAGGATTTCTTGACATTGGTGGTAAATGAATGGAAAGGTTCACCATGAAAATTCATAGAGCTCTACCCAGAATGATTTGGCTATCTTTCTGTTGTACTCCTCAATAAAAATGTTTTTTAAAATAAAAATCCAAAGAATCACAAATTCATAGGAAATTAGTCACAAATATATAAAACATTATGTTTCCTTCTACCACTAAAAAAAAAAAAAAAAAAAAAAAAGATGTAGTGCTGAGCAGGATGTTTAGCAGTAAAATAAAATAGACTTCCCATACAGGAAGCAGTGACAGTAGCTTTTACTATGTATCTAAGCTGAGTCATCACTACTAAAATGACTACAAATGTTCAAGTAGCTAAATGTAAAAAGAGAAGCAATCTGCATAACTTAGTTCTAAAAGGCAATATGGTAAAGGTAAAAGCAAATGGGAGTTGGAAACAGAAATTATGTATTAGAGACTAAGGAAAAAGAATTCTACCTAACATTTATCAAGCACATCCTATATGCCCAACACAGAAAAAGTTTGTATTTTCATTTTATATTAATTAATACACTAATTTTATGAGGTAGTTGGCATTATTATACTCATTTGGCATTTTGTGAAATTGAGACTCAGTCAGTTAAATAATTTTCTCCTGTTCCCGCAGCTAGGGGATGGCAGGGAAGCGTTTGACCTCATACCCGGCTGTCTCTTAATTTCCTATATACATCAGGGTAGATTTGGGCAAGTTATTATCCTTCTGTAAGTCTCACTCTCCCCTTCTGTGAAACAGGAGGGTTCTCCCAGGTCTGTTTTTAGTAGCAAACAAATGGTGGTTGTGTTAACTGCTTGGATTAGGGAGGGTAGGCTAAGTCAACTGCAAAGAAAATCTTTCTAGAACTGATCTCAGCAGACATGGTAGCCTCAGTGGCAAGAATTTCAGTCTGGCAGTATTCTCCCCCTTGCCTGATCAGAAGAACCAGCAAAAACAAACCTTTGTTAACAAATACTCCTTGGATCCCCTCTAGCTGTGAGGACCAGTCTCCAGAGTGGGGTCCTGAGAAACTTTTTATAACACCCTCCACTTCCATGGTGACTGTTCTATTCTTATGATCTATAAAGGTTACCAAACAATGAACTCTGGCTTTCAAAAGATTTAGATAAGCTTCTCAGGGAGACAATTTTTTTCTTGATTTAAGTCACACAGAAAAAAAAAAAAATCATGATTCAACAAATGCTTTTTTGTAGCGATTTATCACAGGATCCCATCAGGCTCTAGGTAACTTGCTTTCTGGTAACAATACTGGGATAAGTCTTGAAAAATCTAAAGGGTACAAACTTTAACTATTAGGTAAGCCCTGAAGATCTAATGCATGGTGATTGTAATCAATGCTCTATTATAAATTTCAAAGTGGTTAAGAGACTAGGTCTTAATTGTTCTTATCACAAAAAGGAAATGATAATTATGTGACATGAAAGATGTGTTAGTTAATGCCTTGACAATCATACTGCAATATCTAAATATATTGAATCAGCGTATTGTATCATATGTCTTCAACTTATATAATGGTTACAGGTCAATTATATGTTCAAAAAAAAAAAAACCCTGGAGAATTAGCATGCCATTAAAAAAAAAGATATTCAGGGGCGCCTGAGTGCCTCAGTCGGTTAAGTGTCTGACTCCAGCTCAGGTCATGATCTAGCGGTTCGTGGGTTCGAGCCCTGCGTCAGGCTCTTTGCTGATGGCCAGCTCAGAGCCTAAAGCCTGTTTCGGATTCTGTGTCTCCCTCTTTCTGACCCTCCCTTACTCATGCTGTCTCTCTATCTCTCAGAAATAAATAAAACATTAAAAAAAAAACACAAACATATGCATCGGGGTGCCCAGGTGCTCAGGTCATGATCTCACCATTTTTGAGTTCGATGTCCCACACCATGCTCTGTGCTGACAGCTCAGAGCCTGGAGCCTGCTTCAGATTCTGTGCCTCCCTTTCTCTCAGCCCCTCCACAACTTGTACTCTGTCTCTCTCTCTCTCTCAAAAAAAAAAAAAAAATTAAAAAATGTAAAAAAAATAGATATTCATCAAGTTCTTAAGTTTAATATTCTGAAAAGTATGTTTAATATAACCCAATCTTGTGGTTAAAGTCAAAACCATATTCCTTCAATGTGTGGGGGAAAAAGTTTCCATTCTGCATTTAAAGTTTGAATGACAGAATGATTCAAGAAAACTTGGAAAGTATGGTCTGTCACTATTTTTCTAGAAAAATACTTGAAAACTTCTACTTTAAGTACTTGGTTATGAAGACAGTTTTCTGAAATTGCACACATAGACCATGTGACTTCCTGTTAAAAGTGATTTATCCAAAGTACCCAAGTAGTATTTCAGGACTTCAAGAGTTAAGGGGCTAGTGATACGAGGTGTGCAAAACACTGAAAGAGTTACAAAGACAAAATTTGACAAAATTCGCTTGCTTCCTAATTTAATAGCTGTCCTCAGCCAATCCTAGAATTCCTGTCTAGGGACAGGATAGGGGCTAAGGGCAGGCTGCCCCAAGATGGGCCCCTTTGGCATGAAGATTACGCCACTCGATTGCTGAAAGCAATCAAAACCCTATGGCTCAAGAGAAACTTCTGCACCTCCCTTAACTACAGAAGAATCTCAGTTGGAGGTCTTTCCCAGAGTAAGGGTTATTCCCAGAGATAAATTTTATCTGAGTGACCCATCTGTATGGCAGGGCAAACATCTAATTATCAATCATTTGCACTTTTTTTCACCAAACATTTGTTCTTGTCATCCTGTGAATTGCACTCCTTTCCCCTGAAGTCCCAGATTCCTACACCCTCTTCTCCTTAGTTCAGGATGCACCTCATTTTGCCTGCCTTAGGAATTTCCACACCTGTGCGCATTCCCCATTCATGCACTATTAAATCTGACTTTCTCAGGTTAATCTGTCCATGTCAGTTCCATTCTTAGTCCGGCTGGAAGGACCCTTGAACACGTGTATTCTTTCTCCCAGACAACAGCATTAGGGACATTAATCAAGCCAGCCTAATAAAGGATATTCTAGAAGTACATAAGAACATCTTGAACAGCTTAAAGTGATTTTGAATATTTGCAGAGTAGCAATGCCCAGTATTAAGACACAGTCAAATGCAAGACGAAGTGGACAACAGGTACAGGAAAATTGCTCATGAATTATTCTGGCAGCTCTCAAAAATGATCAAAAGTCCAAAAAATTGTAATAAGCCTGAGGGGTTATTAATTTGGAATGTTCAGTAATAGTTTATGTGGAGACACAAATGTGGGGGGAGAATAATCTCTTAAACAATTTTGGGGGGTACCTAAGTGGCTCAGTCAGTTAAGCATGCAGCTCTTGGTTTCAGCTCATGTCATGACCTCAAGGTTCCTGGGTTCGAGCCCTTCTTGGGATTCTCTCTCTCTCTCTCAGTCTCAAAATAAACTTAAAAAACAACAAGAAGAACAGTTTTTCTTGGAAATGGTGACAGGGAAGAAAAGAAAAGAAAAATTGCATCTCCTCTGAGCTCTACTCAGCTCAGTGAGAAATCACAACTTGAGAGCAGTTTGGGTTGGGAGATAGGCATTAAGGATAAAAAAAAAAAAAAAAAAAAAGGAAGAACACTAGCCCTTACAAGCCATTCCATGCTGCCTCTGAGATGGGGTGCTGTGTACCTAAGTTTTGGAATAACTACTATCAGGGGAGAAGCGAAATGTTCCAGGAACATCTGCCCTATTAAGTCCTTCCCAATCACCCTGAGAAATGAATCACTGTTGCCCTTAATTATGGCATATGATTTTCCTACTTAAGATCTTATCAAAGGTGCAAGCACCTCTGCCCATACAAGAATGGTATACCTGAATGTACATAATTATGGATAAGCTTGGGCTGACTACCACATTAATACTTAAGAACAAGACTTTACATTCTGGGTCACCTGCCAATGTAGTATGTTCAAAGTGAGGACACTGCCAGGAATGATTTGGAATAGCCTAGGATGAGTGGAAGGTGGGCTGGCCAAACAGAGGCAAGAAGCCAAGACGGGTTAAGCCAAGTTAAAACTTCAGTGTAGCCATATTTTTCTGAGTAAGCAGACATTCAGATAGAATGACATTATCCTATTCCTACCTCCCAACATGCTACTATTAATTAATGAAGCAGTATTTAAAAGGGGAATAAGCTTTTTCTCTACAGAACCCTTTTTTTCATCTTAAAGTTCTTCTAAGGAAAAAGTATTTATGCTAAAATATATCTATGCATCTTTGTAAAGAATGTATTCTTCAAAATACTATTACACTGCTGTGAAAAATAAAATGCAGTATAACTCTTTATTTCCAAATTTAGATCATTCCTCTTTGTGGAGAAGACATACCTTTAAAATAGCAATTGTTTCTAGAAAATACATTTAATTTATATTCTCTCACTAAGTTGCAAACATAATCAAAACTCTTTTAAAATTATATTTAGCATATAGCATACATATTAAGAATTATAGGAAATGATTTTTCCCCCATTTATACTGTGAACACACAAATTGCAGCTTATGAACAAAATATAATTTCCTGGAACTCTTGCCTTCAATCATGTGAAGAACTCCTAAGGGGAAATGTAAGTCCAACAGAGCTTTAATTTCCCCATATTTAATATTCTCTTAAGGAGCCTTTCAAAAGGAAAAATAACATGGGGCACCTGGGGGGTTCAGTCAGTTAAGCATCCAACTTCAGCTCACGTCATGATCTAGCGGTTCATGGGTTCAAGCCCCGTGTTGGGCTCTGTGCTGACAGCTCAGAGGTTGAAGCCTGTTTCAGATTCTGTGTCTGCCTCTCTCTCTGACTCTCCCTTGCTCGCTTGCTCTCTCTCAGAAATAAATAAAAACATTAAAAAAAGGAAAAATAACAAAAATATACAGTATAAGTAATTCACTCAGGATATTACAGACTATAAAACATTAAAATATATATCTTATTATCCACAGGAAAGTCAAGGGCATCAGCCAACTGACCTGATAATCCAATAAACTATGTAGGAATTTTCTCCCTTGATATGAGTTTTGGGTAAACTGCGTGCTGGAGCTGCAGGGTCACAAATACACTTGGTAGAAAGCCATTCAAGGAATGCTGGCACTTGGGCACGTCTAGAGAGAAAGCTATCATGTTGACAGGTTTAGGCTTAAAAGGGAGGCTTTTTATGAGAGATTATAAGAATTGATTCCACTAACAGATTCAGAACAGTTTATGAGCTTGTATACGTAACAGCAACCTTCCCCCTCCCCCTTCTTTTAATCACAGAGTTAGATTTCAATGGAGATCCCACATCAAGGAGTTTTCAGAGGAATCTTGAACAACTCTTTGGGCAATAATAGTTTGGAGTTTCTTATTTCTTTCTTCTAGAAGGGCTAATATTTTTGAGTATTTGAAGGACAACATTGTAACATAAGAGATCAGAATTCTAAAATTTTTGTATTGAACTAGGTACACACTCATCCAGAGAGAATTCTTTTAATTTTTTAAAATTTTTATTTATTTTTGAGAAAGAGACAGAATGTGAGGAGGGGCAGAGAGAAACACACACACACACACACACACACACACACACACACACATACACACAGAATCTGAAGCAGGCTTCGAGCTGTCAGCACAGAGCCCAAAGTGGGGCTCGGATCCACAAACCATGAGATTACGACCTGAACTAAGTCAGATGCTTAACCAACTGAGCCACCCAGGCACCCAATAAGTCTTCTTTTAAAATAAAGAATCCAGTAAATATAATTTGACAATACACAAGGAAGTGCATTAGTGGCTGGAATAAGTTTCAAAGGTAGAAAGACTTTGCCCTCAAAAGACCTCCCATTCTAAATGAAAGAGAGGAATGAGTATGCATATGTAGGTATGCCTATATTTACATAGACACATATATTATACATTACATACACAAAAGTTGTATGTATGTTTATATAAGTACATATATATATTTATGAATCATATGTTAGGCTCAGTCTGACATATACAGAATTTTCCTCTTGCCTAGGTACCTAAGATATGTGCTTCTCTTACTGATAAAATTTGGTTATTATTTTTAAGCTCTTATGTGAATAGAGGTGGAAGTAAAACCTGGTTCTAAAAACCTGGGAAAATAAACCCAAACCTGAAAAACAACTGGCAAGTATACAAATAACTTAAGGTCAGTAGTAAAAATGAACATTATAAAAAAGCCTTAGTGGGTATACCTCTAACTGGATCATACTTCCACAAATAGTGATCTTTCTAAAGAAGGCTTGCCATAGATAATAGAAGTTGGAGAATATTTCCTCAATAATGAAAATTCCTGTCAACCCAATTTATTTTCAGATGAGTTAAGAAAGAATGGCTAACTTCAAAAAGATGTCTATATATTATATAATATACGTGCACGCATACATATACATATACGGGGTGCTATCATATTTAAGAGTAAATATATAATAAAGTCAGCAAGATCATTTTCCACAAATCTACTTACAGGTAAAAGTGTGCTTGCTTAGAAAAGGAATTGCTCTGAGGAGAATTTTTTCTACATTTAGAATTTTTTTTATAACAATATTTTCCCTTCCTGTTCACAGACTAACAAGTGAGAGATAAGGCATATTACTTATTGCCCCAATCAATTAACTTATGTTAAAATATAAAGTACTGATTAGGGTGAACTTTTTCAATTTGAGTTGAATTAAGCCACACACATGCTAAGTATCTGAAACCTCTTTATAGCAGCATATAATCCACACTATATTTGATTTCTTGTCATTCAACTTCAAGATTCATTTCTGAGTGTAACAAACGAATGTCTTCGAAATGCTCCAATTCCCTTCTTGAACTTAAGAGTTAGACACAACTCTTGCAGACAGGCCCATGTTTACTCAATTTTTGCTTACAGAATTTTTCTAAATTATTCTTAAAGTTGGGCTTTTTATTTTTAAAAATATTTATTTATTTATTCTTTATATTTAGAGAGAGAGTGAGAAGGACCCAGAGAGGAAAAGGGAGAGGATCTCAAGCAGGCTCTGTGCTGTTAGTGCAGAGCCCCACATAGGGCTCGACCTCACCAACCATGAAATCAGGATCTATGTGGAAACCAAGAGTTGGATGCTTAATTGAGCCACCTAGGCACCCTGGGTTTATTTATTTAGTTGTTTTTTTGTTTGTTTTTCGCTTGTACTACTTCTTAAAGTTATATATGTCAATTAAGCATTCTGAACCAGTTTCCCTTAAGTCACAACAGGTTTACAAGTACCTTTAACTTACTTTATTCATACTCTCAATTTTGATAGACACACTTCTACACGGTTGCCTTTACATAATGAAAACAGTTTTAAAGTCTGCATTCCAATGAAGTTCCTTTAATCCCTTGATAATTTCCTAGTTTATGAAATTAGCATATTAAAATTAGCGTGTAACACTAGTGTTATAAAGGCTTAGCTTTCATAGATAGTTTTGAGAGAGAATAAGAATTGCTATACATTTTTTACAGCATTATAAATGCCTGGAAAATCCCCTAGGGAGGGTCACATAGTCCTCATATATAAAACTCACTTGAAAATTTTCCTTGTAATCATAAACTTGTATTATACCTTTCTTTGTACTAAAGTAAGTCTTATCTCCTCACACCATCTCTGCTGTGATTATTTCCCTCCTGCTTTTATTGCTTATATCCTAATCTTCCCTTCACCAAACTACTATTCTTGTGGAGTTTTTGGGTTTTTTGTTTGTTTTGTTTTTGTAACCTCTATGTTGATTTTATAATCTTCTGCTTTGTCTTCCTCAGTAGGTTTGCATTAGCTTTGAGAGAAGAAACTGTAGTCTCTATTTTACGATAAACTTTAAAAAACAAAGCTAGAATGCTGTCATCTTAGAACATAACTATTTTTTGGTGGAATGGGAATTTTTCACTTTTCAGTGAGTTATGGGGTCTTTTAGCAAAACTTAGAAAAAATAGCTACAGGGGCACCTGGATGGCTCAGTCGGTTAAGTGTCCAACTTTGGCCAAGGTCATCATCTCAAGGTCCGTGAGTTCAAGCCCTGAGTCAGGCTCTGTGCTGACAGCTCAGAGCCTGGAGCCTGCTTCAGATTCTGTGTTTCTCTCTCTCTCTTCCCCTCCTCTGCTCACTCCCTGTCTCTGTTTCTCAAAATAAAATAAAGACATAAAAAATTTTTAAAAAAAAGAAAAAATAGCTACAGATATTGGCCTCAAATTGACAAATGGCATGTTTTCATATGTATACTATTCAAATTAAGAATATAGAGATTTCCTTTCTATTAAACAACCTGTAAGAAAAATCTAATTGAAAGGGGATTCATAGGGCAGATTAATAGAATTAATAATATAAACCTATGTAGCTATTCTGTTAAAATACATACAAGATCACCAAGGATCTAACTACACATATAAGATACCTTTTACCAGTTTAAGAATAAAGAATTTTTGGGGTGACTGAGTGTCTCAGTCGGTTGAGCATCCAACTTTGGCTCAGGTCATGATCTCAAGGTTCATGGGTTTGAGCCCCATGTCAGGCTCTATGCTGAATATGTGCTCAGAGCCTGGAGACAGTTTTGGATTCTGTGTCTCCTTCTCTCTCTGCCCCTTCCCCGCCAGGCTCTGTCTTACTCTGTCTCTCAAAAGTAAATAAATGTAAAAAAATTAAAAAAAAAGAATAAAGAATTTTCAACTGTCATCATCTTGTGCTCCAGCTATTCAACTGATTGAAAAGCTATGTATCAGTCTTAATCTAATAACCATTATGCAATAATGGGAGAAATCTGAGGTCTTTATTAGAATTCTAAACTAAATCTTAGACTCTTACCTGAATAAAGCCAACTAACATACTCTAATCAACTTTGCTTAGGATGGCAATTTTATTACATGTCCATTGGAAGGGAATCTTTTCGGATTCCATTTACGAAAATAGCTTTGACTTTTTGGAAAATAGAGAAATAGCTCAGAAAAGACAGGAAAATCTGGAAAATTTGATAACTTGAGAAGAAAAATTAGATGAAGAGTTAGGTGAAGGAAAAGAGAATTCCATTTTTGGAGTACATAGATGAGACCACTAAACATACTTACTGCCATAAAGTAATTGACATTCCCCCAGCATTATTTTTTGTATTTAAATACATATATACACACATCACTTTTATAGTATGATCAAATTACACTTCAAAAACATTTAAAAAATCAAGTGGATTTACTTTTTGTAAACATTATTATTCATAGTAATACCAATTTTGTCTCTGTATTACCTAGTTGTAGGCAAGTCTTCTATTACTGTTATATTACTATACGTCCTCCTTACCCCTCTCCTGAACTACTTTTAACAAGATAATGACTTTGATTTCAATAAGAAATAATCAAGTGGATAATTTTTTAGTTTTGTGTTGTTGTTGCTGCTTCAGGCACTTTACCTGATTCTTTAGATCCAATTTGGGACATGGGCGACCTCCATTGTAAGGTTTTTCTTTTAGCCATTTGGACCGAATTCGCACTCCAATTCCACAAGATGAACTGCAAGACCCCCAACTAGACCAGTCACTTAACTTGCAGTCGAATGGGCATGGGATGACACATTCTTCTTGAATATAACCTGAAAGAAATAGATTTAAGTGAAGGAAGGAAAGTCTGTTCAAACTGTACCAATAAAATTTACTTTATATTTCCATTATTACAGCTCACATTGTTCCACAATATCACTGCAATGGCTTCAGTGGTTTACTACTCAAAAAAAAAAAAAAAAAAAAAACAAAAAACAAAAAACAAAAAAACAGACCATGGTNAAAAAAAAAAAAAAAAAAACAAAAAACAAAAAACAAAAAAACAGACCATGGTTTTAAGAGAGATACATACAGTTACACCTGCATTCCAAAGTTGTGCCATCTAACACTTGATAGGCAATTCTGGGAGGGAAGAGTCAAGAAAGGTTCACAGTCCTGCTTTCTGTTTTGAAGCAATAAAGTAGTTCAGGGGTAATAATGACACCATCTCCCCTCACTGAGTCTTGTGTTCTACAATTCTCACAACTCCCCATCTGGGATCAGGGTGCATAAGAAAGTCCATTTTTCTTAGTGGCTTTCATCAGCGAAGCTTTCACTAAGAGAGCTCCTGGTTCTCACTTCCTGGTAGTGTGGCTTAGAGGCAGGAGGAGGACACAGAGTGGATCACAAATTAGCAAGAGCAGGATATTATTTCAAGAGGAACTATAGGAACAAAAGGTTGCATGATAAGATTAGACTGTAATCAAGAGACTTGGGTGGAAATGCACAGGCAGATGTTCTAGTTTACCTGGCCTTGCTCTTGTCCCCAGCCCACTTCTTGCTACAGTCTTTCTCTGGTTGATCTCATTATTGAACTATCACCTCTACTGATCACTACCAAACATATATTTCCAATCTAATTTCCCTACTAACTTTATAAGACCTACTGATCCACTCTAATTGGGTGCCTAATTATCTCTAAATTCAACATATCTAAAATTGAGGCCATCAATTTCCTTGAAAACTATGCTCATTCTCTTGTATTATTCATCTTAACTAAGTGCAACATATCTGATCCCTGTACTCTGGTGTGCACGCCTGTATAATTTCGTCGCTTTAAATGTGGGCAGGACCTGTGAATGTAACAGGATGCCACTACCATTATTAGGCTATGGTATGTGGCAAAAAGGAAGAGAATTCACTGGTAATATTAATACCTCAAATTAGTTGTTTTTGAGATGATCAAAAAGGAGATTGAGAGTTTGGCCCAATACGTGGCTTAAGATGACCCTGAACACACCTTATCCATGGACACACCAAATTTACACCTATTTATATAGCAATTCCTCCTGAAGAACTGTGGGCTGACTGAACAACTTCTGCACAACCAAAGAGAGAACAGGTATAAAATGGGAAGAGAGATGGCAACATGGTAACTGAAGAAACCCCCACACCCAACACTGTTAAACTACAGTTGGAAAGGATAGTAGTGAGGGACCACAGCAGGTTTGTCTACCAGAGGCACAGAAAAAAACAAACCAAACCATGGTTTAAAAGAGCAACTAGAATAAACAGGAGCCAGCTATAGATCCCTGACAAACAGAGCTCCTGGAATGCTCTCCAGGTTGGAGGGGCTGGAGAGCATCACTATTTACATTTCCCCTCCATCCTGACAGCATAGATAGGAGCAGGGTCTAGGCATCCTAGCCACCCTGCCACCTCAGCAACCCACTGGGCATCTGACCCACAACAGCCCCTCAAAATAGGCCACAGTTTAAAAGAGCACCTTGGGTGTCTCAGTCGTTTAAGTGTCCAATTTCAGCTTAGGTCATGATCTCACAGCTCGTGAGTTCAAGCCCTGTATTGGGCTCAGTGCTGAGAGCTCAGAGCCTAGAGCCTGCTTCTGATTCTGCTTTCCCCTCTCTTTCTCTGCTCCTCCCCTGCTCATGCTCTGTCTCCCTGTCTCAGAAATAAACAAACATTAAGAAAGTTTTTTAAAGCGCAACAAGAATATAAAGGATCCAGGCCTAGAACTCTGCTAAACAGTGGGAGAGCTGCTGGAACTCTTTCTAAGTCAGAGGGCCTGTTGAATGTCACAGTTTATGTTCTCCCTCTATCTCAGTAATGTGGACAAAACATAGGGTCTAGGCACCATAGCTTGTCTACTGCTTCAGTGAGACCCTTACCCCTAAACAACACTAGTGCCAGCCAGCTATCCCACCAAGGAGGCCCAAGGGTAGTCCATACTGAGACATACCTGGTTAGCACTCACTGCAGCTCTAGCCATCTTACCAAGGTGACGTATGCACAAAGCACCCTAGAACACTCCAGGTCTGCACCACTTAGGCTCCAGAAAACTTGGGAGGGCAACCCCTATGTGGAGTGGTTGGGAACACCTGGCCTTGCGTGCCTCAGCTCCAGCCACTCTTCCAGGATTCCTGGGTGTGGAATACCCTGGGACACAAAACCCATGCCTACAAATGCTTTCGGCACCCTGCCAGGGTGCCCCTTTGTGCAGAGTGCCCTAGAACACCTAAGCCTGCATCCACTTCAGCTTCAATTATCTTGCCAGGGCAGCGCCAGCACAGAGAGCCCCAGGACCCCCAGCCCACAACAAGCAGAGCTCCATCCATCTGGCCAAATTCATCAGACATACCTCTAGTTCAGTTGAATAGCTCTTCTGCCTCATTGATACAAATGAAAACAAACTCAAGTAAAATGGGGAGACAGAAGAATATGCAACAATGAAAAAAAAAACAGAAAGAAACCACAAAAAATAAACAAAATGACATGGAAATGAGCAATATACTTGATAAAGAGTTCAAAGTAATGGTCATAAAGATGCTCACCAGGCTAGAGAAAACAATGGATGAGCTCAGTGAGAACTTCAAGAGATAGAAAACATAAATGCTGGGAGCCACACTGGCCTTGCTGGATGACAGTCACAATGAGGAAATGGCAACATTTGCACAGCTCTTGCCATGAGAAATGGAGAAGTGGTATCTCCTTCTGCTACTTAACTGGCTCATGTTGGAAATGAGCCTGCTGGTATTGACCAGGCCTCACAATATTCCAAATCAGACCGATATTCCCCACACAAATACCTCATAAGGAAAAGCATATTCCTGCCTCTTCAAATGAGATTTTATTTATTTATTTATTTATTTATTTTTTTAATGTTTTATTTATTTCTAGGAGAGAGAGAGAGAGACAGCGTGAGCAGGAGAGGGTCAGAGAGAGAGAGAGTCACAGACTGAAACAGGCTCCAGGCTCTGAGCTGGCAGTCAGCACAGAGCCCGACGCAGGGCCCAAACCCACGAACCGCGAGATCATGACCTAAGCAAAAGTCGGACACTTAACCGACTAAGCCACCCAGGCGCCCCTCAAATGAGATTTTAGATGAAAGCACTGTGGATATTTGTCAAAAGGCTCTTCCTATGGGCCTTGTAGATCCAAGACTTAGATAATAAAGGAGGTTAAGAACACAAGAGTTACAATTGAGCCTGGCCCTGAGACAAAGAGCCCAATTTAGAGTTAAGGAACAGATAAGGGCAGAACTTAAGTTAATATTTATACCTTTTGTAGCCAGTGATGTATGACAGTCCCTTCCCTAAGGCCTACTTTCCACAAACACCCTCCCTTACACTGGTGGCTGGGATGAGAATAGACAAGAGTAGCTAAAACATAACCCAAAAACAAAGGCTAACACATTTAGGGCCTCCATGGTGTTTACACATTCAGCATCAAGTCAAAAAATTTCCACAAACAACTTACTAACCAGCTCAAAAATATTTGTCCTCTTATAAGCCAGTCAAAATGACTCCCAGCCTATCTATACACTTAACCTATGTCCTAATCCTAGCATTATTAATTTAGAACAAATATGTATGTCATCCTGTTTTTCCCTAAGAACATCCTGTTATTTCCTTAGTTGTAAGATTTACTCAACCTCACTATGATTGGGGTAATTCTGTAAGAATACTTCTGAAAAACCTGTTCTTGTACACTTTTGAAAGCATATTATCACAAAGAGTTTTCCATTGTAAAAATTCCTTTTTCTGATCTCATGTTGCCATTGGACCTTTAAATAAAGACACCAAAACCAACAGGGCAGACATGCCTGCCTGGTGATCAAAAAAATCTCAGGGCTCTCTCACTCTCTCTCGCTGACACCGTCCATCCTTCAGGGACCCCTGGACCGGCTGGAACGGGCCTCCAGTACATAAAAAAAAAAAAACCAGAGTTGAAGAATACAATAACTTAAATGAAAAATATAGTAAAGGGCATCAACAGAGAATTAGCGGATGCAGAAAAATGGTTCAATGATCTAGAAAACCAGGTAATGAAAAGTGGCCAATCTGGACAGCAAAAAGACACAAGAAAAAAAATGAGGAAAGATTAAGGGATCTTTTTAGACAATACCATGCAAATAAACATTTGCATTATATGGAGTCCCATAAGGAGAAATGAGAATAAAAGGGGCAGAAAACTTATTTGAAGAAGTAATAGCTGAAAATTTCCCTAATCTGGGGAAGAGACATCCAGGTTCAGGAAGCACAAAAGTTATCAAACAAGATGAACTCAAGGAGGTCCACATCACAATACATAATAGTGAAAATCGCAAAGATTAAAGATTAAGAGAATTTTAAAAGCACCAAGAAAGAAGCAACTGTTACAGTGGAATCCTCGTAAGGTATCAGTTGATTTATTAGCAGGAACTTAACAGGCCAAAAAAGAGTGGCATGGTATATTCAAAGTGCTGCAATGAAACAAACAAACCAAAATCTATAACCAGGTACACTCTATCCAAGAAGGTCATCATTTAGAATTAAAAGAGAGAGTTTTCCAAACAAATCAAAAGGCACTAAATTTGCCTTAAAAATGTTAAGGTAACTTCTTCAATTGGAGAACAAAAGGCCATAAAAGAAACAAAGATGTAAAATATGACAATACATACATGAGATATGGAGGGGAAAGTAAAAATGTCCTTTTAGAATGTGTTCAAGCTTAAGTGACCACAAACTTAATATAGACTGCTATATATTTAGGATGTCATGGTAACCACAAACCCAAAACCTATAATAGATAAACAAAAAATAATAGACAAACATAGGACAACAGAAAGTCATCAATCACAAGAAGAAAGAACAGAGTAGTACATAAACAACCAGAAAATAAGAAAATGGCAGTAAGTGCGTAACTATCAATAATTACTTTCAATGCAAATGGGCTAAATGCTGTAATCAAAAAGTATAAACAAAATAAATGAAAATCAAGCCCCATCTATATGCTACTCACTATAGACCTAAGGACACATACAAACTAAAAGTGAAAAGAAAAAGATATTCTATGCAACTTGAAGTGAGAAAAAAAAAAAAGCTGTCATTGCAATACTTTTATTAGACAAAATAGACTTTAAAGCAAAGGCTGTATCAAGAGACTAAGAAGGGCACTAAATAATCATAAAATAATCAATCCAGTAGTAAGATAACAATTGTACAAATCTATGCACCCAACATTGGAGCACCCAAACACGTAAAGCAACTATTTGAAGACCTAAAAGGAGATACTGACAATACAACAACAACAGTAAGAGGTTTTGACACCTCACTTACATCAATGCATAGCTAATCCAGGCAGAAAAATCTATATAGAAACAGTGGCTTTGAATGATACATTAGGCCAAATAGACATAAGATACATACAGAAATTTCCAACCCAAAACAACTGAATAAATTATTTTCAAAGGCCCATGGAACATTCTTCAGGATAGATCACATATGAGGTCACAAAGCAGGTCCCAATAAACTTAGGAAGATTGAAATCCTACCAAGCATCTTCTCCAACCACATTTGTATGAAACTACAAAACAATTATAAGAAAAAGACATGAACACATGGAAGCTAAATAACATGCTACTAAACAACCAATGGGTCAATGGAGAAATTTTAAGAAGTACCTGACACGAATGACAACAGAATGCAATGGTCACCAAACTTTCTGACATAGTAAAAGATGTTCTAAGAGGGAAAGCTGTAGTGATACAGGCCTACCTCAAGTAACAACAACAAAAAAATCTCAAACAATCTAATCTTATGCCTAAAGGGACTAGAAAAAGAACAAAGCAAGCCTAAAGTTAGTAGAAGGAAGGGAATAAAGAGCAGAAATAAATGAAACAGAGAAAAAAATAGGAAAGATAAATGAAACCAGGAACTAGTTCCTTGAAAAGATAAACAAAATTGATGAACTTTGGTAAGATAATAAAAGAAAAAAAGAGAGACAAGATCCCCAAACAGACTCAGAAAAGAGGAAGTGATAACTGACACCAAAAATACACAAAGGATTATAAGAGACTACTATGAAAAAAATTATAGACCAACAAATTGGAAAAACTAGAACAAATGGATAAATATGCAGATATGCTATCTTTCAAAATTACATTAGAAAGAAAGTGAAAATCTGAACTGTTGGGAACCATTCTGAGCCCACTAGTCGAGAAAGCTCCTGGTGAGGTTAAAGCAAGTTTGCATGGTCTCTTGCCAATCAGATGACGACCGATATCTACCCCCACTCAATTATTTCTGCTTGAGCACTGACTCCTAAGGCATCTTGTTGATCAATATCAGAAGTGACTTGTCCTCTTATTCTGGCTCTGGTATGATGATTGCACCTTGCGAAGGAACTTATTGTGGGAACTTCTTCCTTTGATTATGGGAATAGACATCATGTATCCAGCATGTCTTGTTTCCTTCCATACTTTCCCTTGAGCTATGAACAGGCTAATGACCCTTACTCACAAAAGATTGACCTTTACATGTACAATTCTGTTTCTACCATTGTGTTAGTCCAAGATGATCATACAGCTCAACATGTAAATCAACTAACCAAAAATGTTTCTCATGCCCTAGCTATTCAAGGAATCATAAAACTAGACACAAAGGTAAATGCACTCAAAGAGGCTATTCTATGTATTAGAAATGAGCTAAACTCTTTAAAGGTATGGTTGGCTCTCTGGTGCCATAAAGCATATAACTGGAAAATCAAGTCTCACCCAGAGACAAAGAGCCTCACTTAGAGAGAAGGAACAGATAAGAGCAGAACATAAGTTACCACATACATCTTTGCTAACTGATGATGTATAACAGCCCCTTCCCTAAGGCCTACATTCCACAAACACTTTCCCTTACCCTGGCAGCTGTGATGAGGATGGATAAGAGTATCTACAAACCTATGACTTAATCTTAGTGTTATTAAAATGTGAACACCCTGTTATTTTCTTAGGTACTCAACCTCACTATAATTGGGGCAGTTCTGCAAGAAGACTTCTGTAAAACCTGTTTCTTTACATTTTCCAAAAACATCTTATCACAGAGAACTATCCATTGTAAAAATTCCATTTTCTGATGGCATGTTAACATTTGACCTATTAATAAAGACACCAAAACCAACCGGACAGAGATGCCTGCCTGGTGATCAGAAAGAATCTCGGGGCTCTCTCACTCCTTCCCTCGTTGACACCGTATCCTTCAGGGACCTCTGGACCTGCTGGAGCTGGCCTCTGGCACTGAACAGACTGATTACTAGGAACAAAATTAAATCTGCAATTTAAATTCCTAGGGGACTTGGGTGGCTCAGTTGGTTAAGTGTCCGACTTTGGCTCAGGTCATGATCTCACAGCTTGTGAGTTTGAGCCCCACATCAGGCTCTGTCCTGACAGCTCAGAGCCTGAAACCTGCTTTGCATTCTGTGTCTCTCTCTGTTTCTCCCCACCCCCCCTCCCCTGCTCACATTCTGTCTCTCTCAAAAATAAATAAACAATAAAAAAATTAAAAAAAATTCTCAGTAGACCAAAGTCCAAGAACAGATGTATTCACAGGTAAATTCTACCAACCATTTTTTAAAAAAATGTTTTATTTATTTCTAGGAGAGAGAGAGAGAGAGAGAGAGAGAGTGTGAGCAGGGGAGGGTCAGAGAGAGAGGGAGTCACAGACTGAAACAGGCTCCAGGCTCTGAGCTGGCAGTCAGCACAGAGCCCGAGTGGGGCTCGAACCCACGAACCGCGAGATCATGACCTAAGAGAAAGTCGGACGCTTAGCCGACTAAGCCACCCAGGCGCCCCTCTACCAACCATTTAAAGAAGAGTTAGTATCTATTCTCCTCAAATTATTACAAAAAAAAAAATAGAAGAGGAAGGAAAGATTCCATATGCATTTTGCAAGGCCAGCATCATCCTGACCAAAATCAGACACAGACATTGTAAACAAACAAAAGAACAAAATACAGGCCAATATCCCAATAAACACAGATGCAAAAATCCTCAACAAATTATTAAGAAACTGAATTCAATAATACATTAAAAGGAACATTTACAACAATCCAGTGATATTTATTCCAGGGATGTGAGGATGGTTCAATAGCCACAAAATGTTGAATGTGATGATACACCACATCAACAAAACAAAGGATAAAAATGATAAGATCATCTCAATGTACACAGAAGAAGGCTTAGACCAAGTTCAATATCTATTCATGATAAAAACTCTCAACAAAGTGATTTTGGAGCAAACATACCTCAACATACTAAGGTCATAAATGCCAAGGCCACCATTAACACCATACTCAATGGTGGAAGACCGACTTTTCTGTAATGTCGGGAACAGAGACCAGGATGCAAGAAAGCCACCTTTATGTGACATAGTACTAGAAATCCTAGTCACAGCAGTTGGTCAAAATTAATAGGCATCTAAATTGGTAAGAAAACCCAAAACTGTCACCAATGGGAAATGACATCTTATGCATATAAAATCCTAAAGAAGGCAAAAATCCTATTAGAGTGCATAAATTCAATGTAGTTGCAGAATACAAAATGTACAGAAATCTTCTGTTTCTATACATGAAAAGCAAAGTACCAGAAAGAGAAATTAGCAATCCTATTTGTAATTACATCAAAAAGAATAAAATACCTAGGAACAAACTGAACCAAGGAGGTGAAATACTCATATTCTGAAAACTTTAAAAATGAAAATATTGTTAAAATGTCTATACTACCTCAAGCAATGGATAGATTTAATGCAATCTCTATCAAAACACCCATAGCATTTTTCACAACATAGAACAAATACTGAAATTTGTATGGGACCACAGAAGACTAGCCAAATTGCCAAAAGCACTCTAAAGTAGAAAGAAAAAAGCTGCAGGTGTAAAAGTCCCAGATTTCAAGATTTATTACAACGGTCTAATAATCAAAAAAGTATGGTACCAGCACAAAAAGAGATACCTATCAATAAAACAGAATAGGAGGCACAAAAATACAGTAATGCTCATACGGTCAATTATCCTATGACAAAGAAGGCAAAAATACACAATGGGAAAAAGATGGTCTCTTCAACAAATGGTTATAGGAAACTGGACAACTATATGCAAAAGAATGAAACTGGACCACTTTCTTACACCATATACAAAAACAAACTAAAAATGGAAATGTGATACCAGAAACCATAAATCTCTAAAAGAAAACATAGGCGGTAATTTTTCAGACATTGACCTTAGCTACATTTTTCTAGCTATGTCTCCTTAGTCAAGGGAAACCAAAGCAAAAATAAACTATTGGGACTACAACGAGATAAAACACTTTTGCATCGCAAAGGAAACCAACAAAAAAAGCAACCTACTGAATGGAGGATATTTGCTAATAATATGTCTGATAAGGGGTTAATATCCAAAATATATGACGAACTTCTACAACTCAACATCAGAAAAGAACAATCCAGTTAAAATATGAGAAGACTTGAATAGACATTTTTCCAAAGAAGACATACAGATGGCCAACAGACACATGAAAAGATGCTCAACATTACTCATTATCAGAGAAATGCAAATGAAACCACAAAGAGCTATCACCTCACACCTGTAAAAATGGGTAGTATCAAAGGACAAAGAGTAACAAGTGTTGGCAAGGATGTGGAGAAAAAGGTACCCTCACACACCACTGGTGTGAATATAAATTGGTGTCACCACTGTGGAAAACAGTATGGTGTTTTCCTTAACAAATTAAAAATTGAAATATCATATTTTCATCCAGTAATCCCACTACTGGGTATTTACCCAAGGAAAACAAAAACACTGATTTGAAAATACATATGCACCCCTATGTTTATAGCTGCATTGTTTCAAAAAAAAAAAAAATCAAATAGCTGAACTACAGAAGCAAACCATGTGCCTGACCATTGACTGATAAATAAAGAACTGGTGTATGTATAATGGGATATTGTTCAGCAAGATACATATATATATATATATATATATATATATATATATATAAAGAATGAGATCTTGCCATTTATAATCATTTATGCCAATATGGATAGATCTAGAAGATATTGTTCTAAATCAAATAAGTCAGACAGGGAAAGACAGATACCATAGGATTTCACTTGTATGTGGAATCTAAAAACCAAACAACAACACAAAAGGGCTGAAACAGACCCATCAATACAGAGAACAAACCAATGGTTGCCATAGGGGAAGGTGGTGAAAGGATGGGAAGAAACGAATGAAGGGGTGTGGGAGGTATGGGCTTCTAGTTATGGGATGTGTAAGTCATGGGGAAGAACATTACAGAGTAGGGAACTCAGTAAACAGTATTTTAATAGCACTGTATGATGATAGATGGTAGCTACAGTTGTGAAGGTAACATGAGATAGAGTTGTTGAACCAATGTTGTATACTTGAATATAATTTAACACTGTATATTAACTATATTTAAATAATAATTTAAAAAGGACACAGTGTCCGTGATAGAATATTAGGTGCAAAACAACTATGACAACAACAACAAAGGAGAGAGAAATTTATCTGGAGTGGGTTTGACTTAATCAGAAAAAAAAAAATCCTTAGAAGAATGTCTGGGATATTTTTATGAAGGAAGAGATTTTCTGTTGGCCTTAAAGATGCAAATAGCTGTGGATAAAAGGTTTGTGTAGTTGCCACATTGCAGGGGACTGCAAGCACTTTCCGGAATCTGAGGGTAGCCTCTGACTGTCAACCAGTAAGAAACCAGGGACCTCAACATTATAGTGCATTTAGATGAATTCTGCCAAGAATTCCAAGGGAGCTTGGAATAAGAGCTTTCCCCAGTCAAGCCTCTGCTGAGACCTTAGCCTTGGTCCACATCTTAACTATAGCCTGTTCAGACTCTTAAGCAGAGAATCTAGGAAAGCCATTCCTGTACTTTTAACCCATGGAGACAGAGATAATAGAGGTTTTGAGACGTTAAGCCTGTGATAATTTATGCAACAATTGAAATTAACATATCATCCTCAATGAAAATGTGTTATCTTAGAGGTTTCTCTCTCATTGTATACATATATTAATAAATGTACTAAGTTCCAACTGTTGAAACATCCCAAATATGTCCTTTACTCTGTAATTCCTTTGTCAGTCCGTGGTTCAAGATCTTACCATTTCTGGCCCAGAATACTAGAATATTCTCTCCACTGATCTCTTCTTCCTAAGCATTCCCTTTTATTATTGGTCAATCACTCTGAAGAAAAAGTGATTTTTCTAAAATAAATAAGTTATGCGACTCCTACTTTGCTGATTCTTCATTTCCTTGAAAATAAACTGCCAAATATTTTGCAAAATCTTTAAGATTCTTTACAAGGCACTCTAAACAAAGGCTTTAAGCTCTAGCTATAAAATATATTTCCATTGTCCAGGACGTACTACAGATCAATTTGATCAGAAATGTCATAGAATGAGACTGAGAGAAATACGCAGGGGAGTCTACTATGCAGTCAAAGCTCAGGGCCACCTCTGTAACTTGTTCTTCCACCCTTCTCTCCCCTGAGTTGTGAAATCTGTCCACACAGATTAGTCCATTTTCTCTAGTAATCTCTATGCTTTTCCTCATGGAAACATTTTCTCTTACTAACTTAGACTTCTACTTTCATTGCATCAGCCACTCTTTTGCCAATAGCAGCAACCACCTGGCAGAGAGGAAGAAAACAGTAATTGCACACTTGTAACACTGCAGTGTGTGGTCTCCATCTTCAACCAACCATGTTCTCACACTGACTAGAGGTTCTTCTGAATTTCCTCCTGCTCCCATTCCATATTACAGCTTGCTTAAGCCTTCTCTGTGTCCTCAAACTTTCAAGACCTCATCTCTTCTTTACCAGAGAAAAATAGAAATAAGAATTCCTTCAATTTTCTGTGAGTATGTCTGTATGGATTCCCGTATTTTTCTTTTCTCTTCATATTATAATGGAAAAGGCATTCATTTTCCTATATAGGGCACATTTTTACCACTCAAGTTCTCTATAAGCTTTTTCAAGACCTCATTTCCTTGACCGTATTCCTCCTGTCTCTCTGAATTTGTTTTTCTATATGCTTGCATAAATATATACATACTTTAACTTACACATATCATTTTATATATATTGTTAAAGATTCAAAATATATAGATATCTTTAAGTTCTATTTCTCTTAATATTAGAATGGCTTTACATTCCCCAAATAATACTCACTGACAAGACAGAGTATGACAAACATCTAGGGGTCATCAGGAAGGAGGAGCCTTGTGGGGTTAAGGAAAATCACTCCATTTGAAACCATTAAAAGACTAATTTTCTCTACTCTTTCACTTAATTTTAATTCTACCATCCTTTCTAAAGAGCTTTGAGTACGAGTTTCATATTAGGTAGATAACAAATGCTAATGTAAGATTATAGACAGCACAAACATTACTTAACTTAAAAAGAAGTTTTTTTTAATGTTTTATTTATATCTGAGAGAGAGAGAAAGAGAGAGAGACAGTGTGAGCAGGGGAGGGTCAGAGAAAGAGAGAGAGACTGTGTGAGCAGGAGAGGGTCAGAGAGAGGGAGACACAGAATCTGAAACAGGTTCCAGGCTCTGAGCTAGCTGTCAGCACAGAGCCCGACACAGGGCTCAAACCCACACCCTAAGCATTACTTAGTTTTACAGAGAAACTGAGTCACAAAAAAATTCCATTTGCTACTTAAAGAAAACAGTAGGACTAGTAATTAAGTGGAATTAATTCTCGTGGCATGCAAGTTTCAAATATAAAATTTTAGGGGACTTTATATAAACAACTTATAAATATTTTAGTGCCTATATGCATCCTGTTTCAGATTTTGAATTAGATGCCTTTTTAATTCAATGAGATTTTAAAATCATTTTCATCTACCCTTGCATGTTGAAGTATTTTGGAGAGCCTCTAGCAACACTTTTTTTTTCTTTCTTTCACCAGAAGACACAAACCCAGAGAATCTCTATGAAAATCAAGGTCATAAATTCAATGAGTATAAAACAAATTTGAAATTCAACAGGATTAAGCAACAGTGACATTTATTTTTTAGGAAAGTTATTTTCGTGCTAGGGTATACCCCAAAGGAAAGCCCATAGTGAGAACCATTAATAATTGCATATTCTTATACCTATCTCATAATTGAAAGGATTAGCTTTAGCCACATACTTAATACTTACAATTTTTGGCAACAGAATATGATCAAATGTGACTATGTACAAGGTTAACCTGCCATAGGAGAATTCCAATTCCTGACTATGGAAACTTCACTAATGTTTTAAAAACTCATTTACATAAAATATACCGCAGAATAGCTTCACTGGCAACATTCATAAATCTAAATCCAATTGCTATGAAAGAAGCAGTTTTTCTGCCAAAAATATTTTACACTACAATTTATATGCAGAATACATTGCTTGGACCATCAGATTACTTGGCCCAGGAATGCTTCATGTTCCATTTTAGTTATCCATATGCATATGAAGGTAGGGATAAAGCAGTAATTACAGAATTACCAACAGAGCATATACCCAACATTGTGATTTTGTCAAGTGCAAATATTACAGGTAGTAGATGTCCAAAAAGTATCTGTTGATATTATGGATAAAGATAAGCTGAATAGGATCCATTAATAGTACTTCTATGTTATAACTAAAGGAATTTATTTAATAACCTAAACACCTAATGGGACTGAAGCCCAGAAACCTGAAATGACTTTTCTATCAATGTCACTAATCCCAAATTTTGCTGTTTAGGTAAGTACAATGAATATAGGTGAAACACAGTTCTCTGAATCAGGTCATCTGATTGATGAAACTACTTCCTAGTACATAAGTTACTGTGCATTTTTTTCTTCCATCGTTCAAGTACTAACACATCCTCCTCCCCGCAAAGAAACCCCCCCAAAAAAAACAAGATCTGTTTTTTGAGGATGTAAAATATTGAGAATATTAAGTCTGAGGAAATAATGTAGATCAATTTACTTGTATTTTCCTACTGTATAAAAATAACAGTAAACATTTTGACTAGACAGTGCATGTTCTATTTACTGACACTTTGCTAAAATAATGAGAACACAGTCCTAACAGTAAGACATGGAAAAAAAAGAAAAGAAAATTCTGATCATCTTTTCCTCACTTCCAAGTGAGGATCTGGGAATCCCTTGTGAGTTAAAATGAGATCATGTCTTCATTTCTTAATATTTAATGATTTACTGTTTTGATTTAGACATTTTCGTACTACTACTTATCTAATAATATACCATACTGAGAAGCGTCTGATGACTTAAGTCAAGTAGTTTAAAGTATTTGTTTAGGAGACGTGTGCAAAGGAATGGAGACAAATGTTTTGACAATGTCATAAGACAGACAACTTGAGAAACTGGATCAATACTTTATCATTGTTCTTGGGGGAAGAACTGACTGTGTATTAAACATTTAAAATCTCAACCCATTAGTGTCTTGACCCAGTAGGTCAAGCTCTAAGATTACCAGCTTGCTTTGATGAATGTTATTTTGGTTTAGGAATACCACTTCTGAAGAGCGGTTATGTTCTTTCAAAGATGGTTACAACTTTGTTGAGGTGTCTGTGGAGCCTGAGACAGGAAAGTTGGAAAACCTGGGAATTATCATCATCAGTTTTCTTTTAAATTCTGAGATATCAAAACAAAGTTTCTGAAAGTACTCTCTAACACCAGAAAAATCTTTACTGCATAGGATTTTTTAGGACACTAGCATAGCCTCTCTTATGTTAAACCTATAAAATGATGGGTGTGAAACTGCAAATAACAAAGTATACTGTTTGGACTGATAGCCTAATCAGATACCTGGAATATAGCTGATTTAGAAGTTTTCAAAGTTTAGACAATCATATGGACAAAAGAGTTTCCCTGGATTCATGAAAACAGAAATGTTTCATTGTATAATTATTAAATTTTATTACATCTACCAGAAAAAAAATCATGTAAGTATCAACTAGTTTCTATAATTAAAAATGCAATTTACTGGTGTACTTTATTTTAAATATTAGGTGGGCTATGCAAAGTAATGTAGGCCAAAAACTTCATTTTACAGACTAGTCAGGAATAGAAAGTAAACTCGAACCCAGACTTGATTGAGATACTTAGCTTACTAGCAAGAAGTAAAAAAAAAAAAAAAAAAATCATTACATGGCCCTAGAATGTTCTCTTTAATGCTGGAGTAATAGAATAGAAAGTCAACTCTGCCCTTAAAGAAGTTCATATTTTGGAAGATACCAGACTTATAAATGAAAAAAAAAAAAAGGCACAGAATTAACTATTTAAATTATGGGATACAAATACTATATGCCAATTGTAACACACTAAGAGGTAATACAGATGCACATTCTAGCTTTACTTTTTAGTTAATTCACATGAAGATATTTATTGGCATAATTTGTGGTAGACACAGGCTTTGGACTAATTGCTGAAGATGGTTCACTTGCTACAACTAAATGTATTAGTGTCAATTTAATTAATCAACCAAATATAAAGAAATGATCTCTTAAATTGAATTGTCCAGGCAATTTAATCAATATGGTATCTTGAGTTGTTCATATAGACAGAGTTTCACATTAACAACCTTGTGCCAAGTCCCTCCTAGCAGACAAGAGAGATGTTTTACGCTTAGAAGACATGGAGGACATTAGGGACAGATAAACACTAGACACAGAACAATTTGAACTGTTCAATTAGGACAGTATATACTAAAGTGGCTTCTATCAATACTGCAAATATGTGTTGTTAAAATTAGTGACTGAATGTTTAAACCACATAATAAAGTTGGCATCTGAAACCCTACAAAGATACAGATTGTTGACAAAGTGGTATTACTGAGTAACTCTTAGAATTGTGCCTGCAGGAGACAGTATGAAGTGTTGTCATTACATCTCCTTGCTCTGAACTATCTCGACTTGAATCACGATGAACAGTCTCTGTATTTTTCCTTTACAAAATCCTGAAAGCTGATCTGAGAGGGTGCCTTGTACTCATCAGTGCTGTTGCCCAAGTATTTTAAAATCTGCTCTTGAACACGTGGTATGAGTACATTTCACTGCTCCTTGAAGTTAGGTGTGATCTTTTAATTTGGTTTAGCCAATGAAACATGCCACTTCTAGGTGGAGGCCTTAAGAGTCCAGGTATAATTTGCATATTCTTTCTTTCCCATAGGCCACAGGGACCAAAACTGTTACAGATAGTGGCAGCTCCAATAGCTAGGGTCCTGGAGTGAAACAGAGCCCCTAGCCAACCCAAGATGGAGATGAATAGTGAGTGATCTTTGTGGGTTTAACCACTGTCATCTTAAAATATTGGTCGCATTTGTTACTGTACCATAACCTATCTCATCCTCATGGATCTACCTTGGCATAGCAAAGATAAAGCGAAAAGTCCCATGGAACAAATACTTAGGGCATTTTGAGAACCTATATACAATGTCCTGGGAAAATAGAATTAAGCCTTATCAGCACTTAACATACTTTGAAAGGCAGCAGCATCAAATGAAAATGTGACCTTGAAAAAGTTAAGCCTATGTATACGTAATTCAGGAAATTTTATAATTTATTATTTAAAAAAGGACTAGAGATATGGATTATAAATCAAGGTCTAACCTTATGTGATTTGGAATAAAACATTAAATCCTAATAGTTCAGTCTCCTCAAGTGAAAATAAAAATGTAACAATACTTGTCCTTTTCCACTCCCTTTAACACTCTAAGATCAAAAAATATAAGCAGGTTGTTGTGGAAAAAATTAACAGCCAGCACATATGACATTGTAATACTTTACCACTACTAAAAGCTGTATAGCAATGTAAAGTGTTTTTGCCTTATATGGTTTTCTAGTGCTAATGATTGATGGAAAATATAGTTCTGTAAACAAGTTTTAGTAAAAAAAAATATAGCATAGTAGTTTTCAAATTTGGGTACCATTTCTCACTCCAAATCATTTTTGTGTAAATTAAAAGCTAGGGTAACACTGACCAAGTGAGAGATTCTGTATTGCATCAGTAAATCAGTTGTTGGAGTCCATCCCTGTCTTTCCCAGTCTGCCACCAGCCAAGGCCAGACACTCATTATCTCCCACCTGGACTATTATAATGGCTCCTTAACTGCCTCCATGTCTCCAATCTCTTCTCATCCATTCATGTCTACTCAGTCCCTATATTAATGTCCCGAAGCCTGTTTGATGTCCTAAATATATCATGGCCTAACTTAAAATAACCTCTAAAGCATGGCAAAATTTTGATAAAAAGGCAGTCTATGCAGGAGACATACACAAATTAAATTAAAAGGATGCCTGGGGGCACCTGCGTGGCTTAGTCTGTTAAGCATGTGACTCTTGATTCCTCTCAGGTCATGATCTCAAGGTTCATGAGCTTGAGACCGTGTCAGGCTCTGTGCTAAGTGTGAAGCCAGCTTGGGATTCTCTCTGCCCCTCTTTTTGCCCCTCTGCTACCTCTCAAAATAACTATATTTTTTTTTAAAGATGCAAATGGATCTAAAGTATTCACATGTCCATGGAGAAACCTTCTGTACAACAATCTGAGGTTGGGAAGAAGTATAATGGGGCTATACTAGAAGCTCATGCTGGAGGGCTTCAAAAGTTGATTAAGAATTGTGATATTAATTTGGGTGTGTTTTTGAAGAAAAGACATCTTGGGGTGCCTGGTTGGCTCGGTCGGTTGAGTGTCCGACTTCGGCTCAGGTCGTGATCTCCTGGGTTGTGGGTTTGAGCCCCATATAGGGCTCTGTGCTGACAGCTCAGAGCCTGGTGCCTGCTTTGGATTCTCTGTCTCCCTATCTCTCTGCTCCTTCCCCACTCATGCTCTCTCTTGCTTTCTCAGAAATAAACATTTAAAAAAATGTACTTTAAAAAAAAAAAGACATCTTGTGGATGGTGTCTTCTTAAAAGATGATTTGAAAATTCATAACTTAAGTGAGAGATGGCTAGGACTTAGACTAAAAGTCCATTAGGTGTAACAGATATATATTACACTTATATATGCTGTTAGAGAACAATATGATGAAATATGATTGAGTATTACTTATAATTAACTAGCTCTGACATGTACACATTGCTAGTATACTGTCTAAATGGAAATGATGATTTTCAAAATGACCAATGAGCCAGCTCTTTAAATAGCAGCTTAATTTCCCAAGTGTTAAGACAGGTTTAATATAACAAATTCTAACCATAAGCAATGGTTGCTTTATGAGATAGAAGCTTCTTGGTATCCCACAGGACTCAGAAATAGGTGAGCTTAAAAAATATCCTTTTTGCTTCATCTTGTAGGCCCCTAAAGGAAGCTCTGACCTGAATCCAGAGATAATATTAGACCAGCATATTGAATTTATTTATCGTCTATTTCCTTTTTTATCTATTTTGAGACTAAGAGTTCAATGTTGAGGATTTCATATGCAAATAAAGATTTCTGGCTTCTCTTGAAAATGTGGAGGATTTAGGAATACCTGGGTCCTCATTCTAACATGGCAATAATTGGCTACAACTGACTAGCAGGGCCTCTTCAGATGAAATATGACATAACAGTATTCTACAGTACCTGAGAGTGATAGTTTGTTTTTTAAACCAAGGCTTTGTCCTCTGCTTAAGGCAAAAACTGAAATCACAATTCTAATATAAAAGCAGATGAAAGTGGTGCTGCTTGTATCATAGGGAAAAGTCAAAGATAAAGATGCCCATCAATCAGGGCTCACCCTACTCAGTCATTACATGAAGGCGTCTTAGAGGAATTTAGCTAGAAACCCCTACCTTGGAAGAAAGTTCCTACAGTGCAAGCTTCATTAGGGGATTCAAGCTCCACTACCATCAGTACCCTGCATGTTCTTCACACCAGCACTTAAAATGTAACTCCTGAAGGTATCAACAAGAGACATCAAAACCTAGAACAGCATGAATACCTAAAATGAGATGAATGAAGGCATTCTCCATTCAGAGCCAACCATCTCCAATCTCTGCAGCACAGTACAAAGCCTGCAAGTGATAAGGCGTGCATGAAACAGACTTCAGAGATGAAACTGTTTTATATTTA
Source organism: Hyaena hyaena (assembly GCF_003009895.1). NCBI lineage: Eukaryota > Metazoa > Chordata > Mammalia > Carnivora > Hyaenidae > Hyaena > Hyaena hyaena. The sequence continues at coordinate 350,825 of NW_024081724.1, forward strand.
TTGGAATTTTGGGTCATTCAATGATTTGTATTCATGAACAGCAAAACATGTTTTTATTATACATTCTAAATTATGGAGTACATGATGAAGAAAATTTACCTCCAAAAGTTTGCTTTTGCCAAAGAACTTCATGTTTCACTGAACTAATGCAGAAATCAATGTACTGGAATGAATTCACAGTACATTAACTCCTTGCAAGTTACTGTAAAAAACTTTGAAATATTGCCAAGGTGTAAAATTAAATATGACTCCCTGCCTTGATTTATATTGTAAGCTAGTAATGGTGAATGTGTTTCACTTACCAATAAATTTGTTTCCTAATGGATTGTGCATCACCCAATACAGAGATTTAGGCTTTTCTTATCTTCTATAGACCGACAGCCATCTTATGATTTTATTTAATAATATACTAGCTAAAGGAAAAAGTTATGCAGTGAGGTATTTAATAATTTTTCCTCTAAGAAAACTCAGAGTCAATAATCTTCCAGTTACACTAATAGTGTCAAGGAACTGTGGGTAATTCCAATTCAGTAAAAGACAAGAACTTTCCAAACAATGAAGTCTCAAGAGTGACCAGAAATATGCTTCTAAAGAGAAAACAAAGAAACAGATAAAGATTATTTGCTTCCTAGGGCTATCATAACAAATTCCCACCCACTTTGTGGCTTCCAACACTGAATATGTATTCTCTCAGTTCAGATGTAAGGCTATGCTGCCTCCTAAGTCTAGGAGAAAATCCTCCTTTGACCTTCCAGTTTCTCAGGGTTCCAGTGCTACCTGGCTGGTGGCAGCATTCTTCTAATTCTTGCCTTCTCTTCGTGTGGTCATCTTCCCTGTGCCTCAGAGCTCCCTCTCTCCTTTCTCTTAAGGACACCAGTCACTGGATTTAGAACTCTCCCTCAAATCAGGATCATCTCATCTCAGTTTCCTTAATTTTACCTGCAAAAAATGCTATGTGAAAGTAAGTTCACATTCACAAATGTGAGCTCGGACTTAAACCAATCTTTTGGTGGCAGGGCATAACCCTTTGGAGAAAGGAATGAAGACTATGATAAGGAAAACAATAGAACACATGGATGAGAACCGGTCTTTTGGATCAAACCAACCTAGGCTTATATTCTACTTTAACATGAAGTGCCTAAATTCTCTAACCTTCAATGTCATCATCCATAACAAAGATTGGCAAAGTACAGCTTACAAAGACAAATCCATCCAACTTATTGGAATGGAGCCGTAGTCATTTCAGTGCTATGTATGGTGGGCTTCGTGCTGCAGTAGCAGAGGTGACTGGTCTCAAAAGTTATTTTGATATACAAAGATAAAATATTTACTATATGGATCTTTATTTAAAAAGGTTTGCAAATTCTGACTTATAAGATGGGAATGGTGGTACTTACTGCAAAAGAAGATTGCATGAGAGCTATAACTAATGCTGACTACACAAGCAAGCACTCTGAGTTGGCTGTTTCTAGGAGAGATGTGAAGTGTCACGTTGCATAATAGCATGGGCTTAGAAATGAGGAAGACTGGAGTTCAAAGCCAGGCAGGCCACTTTTTAATAGTGGTATTAATTTGTGCCTGTTACTGACCATCTTCAAGCTTCGATTTTCTCATCTGTACAATGGAAGTAATTATTACACTCACTTCAAAGAACTGGTCTGTAATTAGAGATTTTGAACAAAGGGTTAACTATTGCTGCTACCGTTATTATTCTCCAACAAAGAAGGTGTAACATCATCTTGGGTATAGGAGATAGGATGGAAGGTAAGGAGATAGTTCAGCTTGAGAAATACTTTTAAAAGATCCACATCTAGAGTTTTCAAGAATGAGATTTTCTCCTCAAGGCCCAAACCTAGGTGGCATGCAGGAATGGGTAGAATGTTTGAGTGAATTTTGATCAGCAAAGAGAACAGGTAATGATTAGCTTTTGGTATTTGGCAATAAATAGTTAAATGTTAATTAAAAACAGGCATATTAAAATTTTGAGCAAACAGAGCTTGAAGGCATATAAAGGTGGGGATGAAGTTCCAAGACTTAAAAACGCTTACAATGAACTCATTAACACCCCCCCCACCCCTCAGCTCTAACCAATCACATTCCTCCTTTTATGTTCCCTACCCTGCTCCTATATTAAAGTTGAAGCTCCTTGACATGACTTACAGAATTTCCCTCATCTGTTGTTTCCAGGTCTCTCCATTGGCATTTAAGGTTCATGAAATTCTGTAAATTCACAATGCTCAACATGTGGCGATAATCTGATGAGGTACAGATATAATTCAGAAAGCAATGAAGACTGCTTCCTTTATGTTTGCTGCATGCAGTACGTAACCATCTTAGCTTTATAGGTATCTTTCTAGTCATCATCACCTCAGGAAGGAAGTGGAGGTTATAGCTGTGTATATTTGGAATATACCTCTGGTCTAGTACTGAATTATTCTATCTAAAGTTAAAATGTACTACACCTTATCCTTCCAATGTCCCCAAAGACAGAGACAGATCGAGATAGATAAAATCCTCAATTCTCATTCAAGAGAGCCAAGGAAGTACCAAGTAAGGTATTTTAAGGTGTGAATTCTTGTTTTGTATTGGCTGGAAATGATTAAGTGAAACCAGTCCCTACTAGGATTTATACAAAAATCAGAGATACAATATACTGACCATTGAGGTAAAATAAAAATTACTCTTTGGTTTTGATTCTGCAAGTTAGACTCAAAATCTGAAAGCTGTCAACCATATGATTCTACATACAGAGATGGGGGAAATGGAAAGTAAAAAGAAGATAGAATTCGAAGAATAAAACATTCTCACCAAAGGCTACCAACTGTTGATTTTTGGTATATTTTTCAGTTTTTGCTAATGCTCTAATTTCTATTTATTTATTTTTAAATTATGTTTTCCTAGTAGCTACCTAGTGATCATTCTGCAGCACAAGCTACCATGATAGACTATTCACAACAGCCTTAGTTATTTGGCGAAAGCTGGAATGAAGTCTGGATAATTATCACTAGTGGAAAAAAAAATTAATGCTATGTATATGTAAAAGATGGAATATTATACAGTGTCCTCAAAGGAATGTTATAAAGGAAAGAATGGAAGCAATTAATATATTAAGAGGTACACTCTGTAATCAAACTGCATGAACGAGAAAAGAAGCTCTCCCATTCCTAGCTGGGCAATCTTGTATAACCTCTCTATTCCTTAATTCCCTTATCTAATATAGTAGGAAGTAATTAACTGGTAACGTTGGTATAAAAATAAAATGAGCCAGTAGAGCGCCTAAAGATAGGTATAGCCTATTATAAATGCTAAGTATTACCCATCATTATTTATTGGGGAAAAAATAGGAATAAAGCTACCCTTTGATCCAGCAATCCCACTCCTGTTATGTATGAAAAGGAAATTAAATCACGGTCTTGGAGAAATATCTATACTCCCATGTTCACTACGGCATTATTCGCAAAAGTTCATATATGGAAACACCCTGCATGTTGATGAATAAAGAAAATCAGGTATTTACATATCTTGGAAAAGGACTAAGTCTTAAGAAGGAAGGAAATCTTGCCATTCACAACATAAATGAACTTGGAGGTCATTATGCTAAGTAAAATAAGCCAGACAAAGAAAGACAGTACTGCCTGAGTTCACGTATATGTGAGATCTAAAATAATTGAACACAGAAGCACAGTAGAATGATGGTTGCCAAAAGGTGGCAGTGAGTTAGGGAGATATTGGTCAAAGGATGCAAAGATTCAGTTTTATAAGATGAATAACTTATGGAAATCTAATGTACAGTATGGGGACTACAGTTAACGGTATTATATTATAAATGTGAATTTTGCTAAGATGGCAGATCTTAATTGTTCTCAGCACACATTAAAAAAATGGTAACTAGGGGCGCCTGGGTGGCTTAGTCGGTTAAGCGTCCGACTTTCGCTTAGGTCATGATCTCACGGTTCGTGGGTTCGAGCCCCGCGTCGGGCTCTGTGCTGACTGCCAGCTCGGAGCCTGGAGCCTGTTTCAGTCTGTGACTCCCTCTCTCTCTGACCCTCCCCTGTTCACGCTGTCTCTCTCTCTCTCTCCTAGAAATGAATAAAAAAAAAAAACATTAAAAAAAATGGTAACTATGTGGGGTGATGAATGTGTTAACCAGTTTGATTGGGGTGATCATTTCCCAATGTGTCCAAATTATGAAAACAAACTATAAATTATATATACTTATGTTTTATATTTGTCAATTATCTTCCAATAAAGGTAAAAATGAGATGGATGTATATTATAGATGTAAAATAAAACCAGCTAAATAATTATATGTATATTTATACTTCAGGAATGCATATACTTAAGTATAAACACATGTAGAGGGGATTAGAAGATTATAAATTAAATATGAGGAAAGCTAATAGGATTGGGGATAGAGTGAAAGGGGAAATTATGAAACTGAATTAGAAATCAAAGAAGGATGTGCAGGCACTGAGGATGAGAACATACTGCAACTCCGTCAAATCCTTTCTCCAAGTATTTTAAATATGAGACACTGAGACAGCAGTAGAGATAAGGGAGCAAGTCTAGGTCATCAAGCATGACTCTAGAGACCAAAAGAAGCAAGGCACCAGGGAGGAAGCAGGAAGCAGAGGCGAGCACTAGGAGCCCTGGGCATCTTCTCCTGCAGCAGAGGAGGTTTTCTTGCTTCCTTACCTCTCTAGCTACCTAACAATGGGCCCTAATGCCTGAGGGCACTTAGGTTTGCACTCAATTCTTTGAAGTTAAAAAATAGCCTGATAACAGTTTGAATGGATACTCCTAAGAGAAAATGTCCTCAGGATGTAGATGATAAAGCACTTTAGCTCAACTTGAGACATAAAACATAAGGACACACAAAAGATTATAATGAACTTCAAGAGACTGTTTATTTTTCTCCTGCCCCAAACCCTGCCATGGACACTGGCCAGGGTAGCAATAGGAAAAACCAAATACTTGAAACCTCAGTGCATAGTGAACCACTGTTACACTTCTTTGTATCACAGAGGATCTGAAAAGACTTAAAATACTAGATTTCTTCCAATGTGATACTGTATCAAGACTGGCTGTGTGAACCCTGAGATTTTACTCTGGGCAAACTGATTTTTTTAAATGTTTGCTTATTTTTCCAGAGAGAGTGGGAGAATGAACAGGAGAGGGGCAGCAACAGATGGGGAGAGTGTATCCCAAGCAGTCTCCACATGGTCAGTGCCATTAAGCATGGTTTAATCTCACAAATCATGAAATCAGGACCTGAGGTGAAATCAAGAGCTGGACACTTAACAGACTGAGCCACACGGGGACCCCTGCATAAACAGGTGTTATGAAATAACATAGGCAAAGCCCCAGGAAAAATGCCTAAAACATGGCATATACTTGAAAAGCTAATACCTTATTCAACTTCCCCAGCCATGGCTCTAATATCTAGGAAAAACTGTTAAAGTTTATTGATTGCCACTTTCATTGATGATATCAGTGGGAAGGACTATAACTGAGGGGAAATCTGGAATGGAGCTCCTGGGACTTTAATAGCCTTAGATGTGAGGATAAGGGACTTGAGAGGAAACAGGGCGCTATCAGGAATACTTTTGAAAACTGGGTCAATGATGGATGGGGACACTAGCAAGAGTAGAAGACAAACTTGAGAGTGGAAAAGGGAGAACTGTTTCACCTTGTGAACTGAGCAGAACAATTAAAGATGTTTTAAAAATGTGAAATATTTGAAGTTAGGAGAAAGGACTAATTATTGGTCTGAAATATAAATTTTGGAAAAGCATCTAGGTGACTTGGGAGGTAATAAGGGTGATGTCAAGAACAGGAAGAGATTATCTTGGACAGAACGCTAAGCTATACTTTTTATTTGTGATGGTGGGAGAGTCTTTTACCTTCTCATTGACTAGAAACTATCCTAGAACAGTCAGCTGAACAGCTCTAAAATTGGAAAGATATCCTTTTAACTTTTCTATTTTATTATTTTTTTAGACAGTATGTGAGCAGGGGACAGGAAGGTAGAATCTTAAATAGGCTCCATGCTCAGTGTGAAGGCCAACATGGTGTGGGGGGTGGAGGTTGATCCCATGACCTGAGGATCTTGACCTGAGCCAAAATCAAGAGTTGGAGACTCAACCAACTGAGTCACTCAGATGCCCTGGAAAGATATTTTTAAAATCTAAATGTAGCCCCCTCCATCCAATAGTTCCAAATTAACTGTATTCAACCAAAAAATAGAAAATATTGTCTGCAGAGAGTATTTCAAATATCTGAATACATATACACACACTTAAGATGTTCCCTATATTTATAAATATTTACAGATGTTTTATTTTCCAGGCTGAATGCTGAGGGGAAAATGCTTGGTCCTTTTTTGTTCAATATTTTGATTAACAACTTCGATAAAGACACAGATGGCATGCTTATCAAATTTTGGGATGATATAAAGCACAGAGTTAGAGCTAATATGTTGGATGTCAGAATCAAGATTCAGAGTGCTTAACAAGCTGGAATAATGAACTACAACTAAGAATAGGAGAAACAAGATAGGAAAAAGCACACTTCTGCATTATGATACCCAAAACACAACTGAATATACATACTTAGAATGGGGGTATAGAAAACTTTACAGTAAGTAGTTCAGAGATCTGGTCACAAACTGAAAATGCATCAGTAGTCACTATACAAATTATGCATTATTTTAATGTAAACTCATTTACTAGGAAGCATTTAGTACAACATGCAGGGAAAAAAACCTATTTAAATGGCCCAAAGAAATGGCATAAATGCAAATACAATAATCAGAATATTGTACTCCTATTTATTCAAGAGCTATCAAACATATATTTTGGTGGAATGTATTCTTGGCACATCTAGTACATCTAGTCAAACCTCACTTTTTAGATCATGTTTTCTTCCCTAGAGTGGCCTTGTCTGATTATCCAATTTAAGACATGTTTCCTCTTATTCTGTTCCCTGATCAATTTTGACATGGCACTTAGGATAATTTGAAAATATATATCCTATGTATATATTTTCTTAAATATCTGTCAATAACTAGACTGAAGATTCCATGAAACCAAGGACCATATAAGCTTTGTCTAACACTACTAACAAAGGTGGAACATAGTGCTTGACATATTAGGTGTTCAATAGACACCTCATTAATTCATTCATGAGCTAAGAATTCGATACTAATAATTTGGAAAGGGGGAAAGGGAGAAAGACCTGTGAAGAGATAAAATCTAATATAAATCATGTGTTATGTGGAAGTAGGACTATATTTCTGTGAGAATACTAACCTGTTCTGGTGAAGTTGGGGAAAACGCTCTTTGGAAAAATGGACTTGAGTAAGGGTTCAAAAGACAAGCAGAAGTTCACCTCAAAAATAAAAAGACACTTTAAAAGGAAAAGACTGAGGAAAGAACATATTAGGCAAAGGAAGGAGTCTTTCAAGGGCAAAAGGTGCGTGGGGAGCAGTGGGAAGGAGTCTAGTATGGTTGCAGCAGATGGTACATGAAGTGTGTAGTTGAAAGTGACATGAGAACACCACGTTCCCTTTATCGTCATTTCAGTGCTTACTGCCAAATGGAAACATATTGGAGAAAAAGCACAATAATCAAGGGTTAGAAATTCAATATGAGATCGAGTACAAAACACTCTGGGTATTTAGCCTGAAAAAATATAACATTTATAATTTTTTTAAATATAGGGGATATACATTCATACATATATATATACCCACATGTATATACATTCATATGTATACACACTCCTATGTATATACACATAGAATTTTTAATTGAATGAAGTTAATTTGGAACCAATGGTTGGAAGGAGCTACATGTAGATTTTAAAAAGATCTTTCCAATTTTAGAACTGAGCAGCTGACTGTTGTAAGATAGTTTCTAGTCACTGAGGTTTAAGTGGAAGGTGCACCCTCCCACACTCCCAAAGACATGGCTTAGTGTTCTGTTGGAGATAATCTCTTCCTGTTCACAATATCAGCCTCATCACCTACCTTGCCACCAGATGCTATTCCAAAATTCATGTCCTAGGCCTATAATTATAGTTCTTTCTTTCTGACTTCAAGTATTTTCAATTATTTTAACATCATTAACTATTCTCAGTCCACAAACTGTCTGCAACAGAGTTCTCTTTTCCATTCTCAAATTTCTACTGTACCCTTGCCAGTGTCCCCATCCATCACTGACCCAGTTTTCAGATGCATTTATGATTGCACCTTGTTTCTCCACCTCTCACCAGTGTTGTTCCTCCTGACTTTCTTCCCTCCCCACCCCCACGGCTAGCCTCTGCCTTTTGTCACTCTCACAGGGGCCACTACAAGGCTCTCCCTGCTGATTTCTGTACTTTTATTTTTTCTTTTATCTAGTCCACAACCTCAACCCTGAAGCCAGAATCATCTTTCCAAAATAAACATAGAATTCTATCATGGCCCCGGTCAACCACCCTACTTTTAAAGCAGTCATATCTTGACAGTGTGACATTTGCAGAATCAGTGGGAGAGACAGAGTCAGAACAAGTGCTCCTGGTTTCACTTATCCTCAAGCAATCTTATGTATGGGGGCAACAATTGGGAATATCTACTGCTGATGAGTACCCAAGGCAAACATTACAGAGTGTAGAGGTCTCCAGAGTGAAAAGGTTGAGAACTACTGTCCTAAAGCTATTATAGAGGTGTGGCTGTGGACCTTAAACTCTGCAAGTATTTCTTAAAGAACAGTAAATTTCAAGTTTTAGTGTTTACGATTTTATGTTTCTTTCAGTTTTATATAGCTTATGTCCTATGAGCATAAGAAGATTCTACTTTGTTAATGCATTTTTTAGTTTTATAATAATTTTAGTTAACAATGGAGCTTTGTTCAACAGGCATCCCTTAAATAAAAGAAAAAAACCCTCAAACATTACTTAAGTTAAAAAAAAAAAAAACAAAACACCTGTATAATAACAGTCTTTCTAGCATTTGGGTTCCTACACAAGTTAACTTTAACTTCGATTTCCAACCTTACGTTCTGTTACCTACCTATAACCTGGTCCTACAGAATTAGTTACCTTGACCAAAACACAATGCTCCCTTTCCTTGGTTCCCCAGCTCCAATGTTTAATCTACCCCAGAATTAGTTTATCATTGACTTCCCCAAAAATTTGGTTCATTTGTCTCTGGTGGCATGTTCTATATTTGATTAAGTTTACTTATTTACATGTCTATTCTTATTAAAAGTGATTCTCAGAGAAATCCTCAAAATGAGTTAGAATCTCTATTGCCAATATTTTAGATGTAAATATGTGTGTGTATGAACGTAGAAACACGAACATATAACGCATATATATTTTATATCAAATTATTCTCTTGAACTATAAATTCCTCATTAACTTTTTAAATTTTATTTTTTAAGTTTATTTTTGAGAAAGAGAATGAGAGGGGGAGGTGCTGAGAGAGAAGGGGACAGAAGGTCTGAAGCAGGCTCTGCACTGACAGCAGAGAGCCTGATATGGGTCTTGAACTCACGAATCATGAGATCATGACCTGAGCTGAACTCTGATGCTCAACTGAGTCACCCATGTGCCCCTTGAATTTTATTTTAGAGAGCGCATGCATGAGCAGGGGAGATGGGGCAGAGGGGGTGGAGAGAGAGAGAAAAAGAGTATCTCAGGCAGGCTCCACACTCAGCACAGAGCCTGATATGGGGTTCGAGCCCACGACCCTGGGATCATGACCTGAGCCAAAATCAATAATTGGACACTCAACTGCTGAGCCACACATCCATCCCACCTCATGAATTTTTAAAGTTTACTTTTAACTTTAAGTTATTTACACATTAAAGTACACATTTTTCAAGGATATTCAGTTATACTGCCACGATTTTAGAGTATTATCATCACCCCCCAAGAAGACTGGAAATCCATTAGCAATCTGCTATGGACTGAATTGTGTTACCTTAAAATTCAGATAATGAAGGCCTAACTTCCGTATTTGGGAAGTAATTAGGCTTAGATAAGGTCATGAGGTTGGAGCCCTCATAATGAAAATAGTGCCCTTGTAAGAAAAGATACCAGAGATCTCTTTCTTTCCCACTCCCCCGGATAGAATTGTTGAGGTCCTGAAATTTTTGTTTACCTGTAATTCAATGAACTAAAGTATGTTCTGGTTCAGGAATGGAGAACTTCTAAATTTGGTATTCTCTAACAGTCCAGCATTAAATTGAGTATTTCCAAGGAGCATTTCTCCTCTTTACATACTATTATAGAGAAAAGAGCCTGATATCAACTAAGTGTTCCATTGATGTTAAAAGAATAAGTAAATACATAAACAAATGAACCAGTGTCCCAATGCAGCCCTTCATTAGTTGAATTCTTGGACTAGGACTTCCTCAAACATTTTGGTAGTCCTGCTTCAAATGAGTAGGACTACTTCAAAAGAGTAGTCCTTTCTTTAAATGAGAGTCTTATCAGTAACACCTTGTCTCTATTAACTTAAATAGGTCAAAATTAGAAAATAAAATAAACAGCGGACCTCAATAGATGGGGATAATACATATGGTGAAACAAATAAAACCACAAAACAAAAGCGAATGGGAATACCAATACCACATAATGTTCTAGAAAATAACCAAAAGCCCCATTTTAAAAAAAAATTTAATGTTTTATTTATTTTTGAGACCGACAGAGACAGGGCATGAGCAGGGGAAGGGCAGAGAGGGAGACGCAGAAGCCAAATGAGACTCCAGGCTCTGTGCCATCAGCACAGAGTCCGATGAGGGGGTCGAACCCATGGGCTGTGAGATCACGACCTGAGCTGAAGTTGGATGCTCAACCAACTGAGCCACCAGGCACCCCTGCTTCCTTAATTATAACATTTCAGCATTTTATTTTGCCAATTAATTTTCCAGACTGTGATATCATTCACATAAATACCCTGGGTAGACACAATGCACATGAAGAAATAAAGAACACCAGGTGAATATTTCTAGCACTTAAGTTTCCAAATCTTTCTCATTAGCGTATCTTTAAAATTTTTAGTTGCAAAAATTTAATAGCCTTAACATACTGTGGTAGGCTGAATAATAGTCCCAAAGATCTCCTAGTTCTAATCCCTAGAACCTGTGAATGTTACCTTATATATTGAAAAAGACTGCAGTTTTGACTAAGTTATCAATATTGAGATGAGAAGATGATCCTGGATTACCAGCATGGGCTAGATAATCTTAAGTGTTCTTATAAGAAAGGGATAAGACACAGTGAGGAAGCAATGAGACACTGAATCAAGTGCCTATGCTGCTGGCTTTGAAGATCCAGGAAGAGGCCATTAGCCAAGGAATGCAGCTTTAGAAACTGGAAAAGGTCAGGAAACACATTACCTTCTAAAGCCTTTGAAAGGAACACAGCCCTAATGACACCTTAGTTTTGACCGGTGAAACAGATTTTGGACTCCTGACCTCTAGAACTGTGAGAGATTAAATGTGTTATTTTAAGCCAGTGAGTCTGTGGTTTTGTTACAGCACTCAGAAACACATGTACATTAAAATTCTTTATACATAGCATGGATTTACATTATGTTAATTATTGAGTATAGATGATATGTTGACTCTTTGCCAGATGGTTGTGAAGACAGAGTGATTAACTAGACAGTCCCTCCCTCAAGGAGCACATGTCACCCACTGGCAAGACTGACTCACAGTAAAATAGCTGAAATGTGAGAGGCATCTTTCTAAGAGACACTAGGCAGATATTCACAGCTCTTACTGGGTTCCTGCGGTTGGAGAACGGTGGAGTGGTGAGACAGCCTGTGATGTCCTGGAGGAGGAGATGTTTGTGATGTGTGTCTGGAAAGGTGATTAGGAGTTAAATCAGAGAATCAGGTTGTAAATAGGAAAAGTTAAAGTCCTATCAGAAGTAAAATGTAGACGTACAAAAGACCACCCTGGCAGAGTGCCTGGTAGGTGTTGAGACTCACAAGAACCTGAGAAGCCTGGAGTTGAAACATAGCAAAGGTGAGGGGTAAGGCTTCCGAGTTTCACAAAAGGTAAAACCATGACAGGCTTTGTAGGTCAGGCTAAGGTATCAGAGCCACAGGTTTTAAACTCTCCTGACAACCTAGGAGAAAGACGATGCCATTTGTCTTTTGGTAAGATGCCTCATGAGAGGGGATAAGGCAGTGGGAGGAAGGACCCAGTGAGGAGAGTGGAGGGGCAAGCGCTGCAGTAAATTTAAGCAAAAGGGAGCGAAATCTGAGCTAAAGTGAAGGAAGAGCAACTGGGATGGAAACTCTTGGATAGAAGCAAGAAACATCTCTGAAGTAGCAGCAGCATGTACATTTTAAAAATCAATACTCTTATTCAAACAAACAAAAAAACTGAGGCATCTGGGTGGCTTAGTCAGTTAAGAGCCCAACTCCTGATTTTGGCCCAGGTCATGATCTCATGGTTCGTGTCATCGAGCCCTGCATCTGGGTTTGAGCTCACAGCTTGGAGCCTGCACAGGATATTCTCTCTCCCTCTCCTCTCTTCCTCTCTCTCTCTGCCCCTTCCCTCCTCATGCTCTCGTTCTCCACCTCACCCCTGCAATCAACATTTAGAAAAAAAAAAAAAATTTCAACATGAAAAACACAGAAATCTATTCATCTTCTCAAATATAAGTGTTCTTGTCCCCCAACAGGCACAATTAATTCTTCCCTGAGTGGTGATTTGAAGAGCTTTTAAATGAAACAATAAACAAAAAATGAAAGATTAAGGAGACAGATAATTTGGCAAAAGATGCAGAGGACTAAAATGTCTCTTTTTGTAACCAAGGGTGGACTGTAACTATCCCATCCATCTTTGTAGACATAGGAAGAGAGCTCACCAATAGCTGGTCTCATCTTTGATATAAACAGATCTTTGCCAAGGCACTTTGTAAAATGCTCTCTAAACCACCTCAGTTAATACAAAAGTTAATTATTCTTAATATTTATTTTTTGAATGGTGCCTGGGTAGTCCAGTCAATTGAGCATCCAACTTTAGCTTAGGTTAGGATTTCATGGTTCATGGGTTTGAGTCCCACATCAGACTCTGTGCTGACAACCCAGAGCCTGGATCTTGCTTTGGAGTCTGTGTCTCCCTCTCCCTGCCCCTCCCTTGATGGTGCTCAGTCTCTGTCTCTCAAAAATAAATAGATGTTAAAAAAAATTTAAGAAGAATGTTTTTTTTTGAGAGGGTGGGGGAAGAGACAAAGAGAGAGAGTAAGTAGGGGAGGTGCAGAGAATGAGGCAGACAGGATCATAAGCAGACTCTGTTAACCCCAGAAAGCATGAGGCCGGGCTCAAATTCAGGAACCATGAGATCATGACCTAAGCTTAAGTCAGATGTTTAACTGACTGAGCCACCCTGGTGCCCCTGATTTTCAGTACCTGACCATGTTCTCTCAGCTTGGGCATAATAAAGTTGTCTACATGTAAAATATAACAAAATTTTCAATAATTTAAAATTCAACATGTACACATAAAATAGAAACTTTAGATGGATTTCAGAGTCAATTAACATTTTTTCAGTAACTCCAAATATGTGAAACCTCATTCTTTAAATAACAAAGATTTTTTAGTTTTTTTATTTTGCTTTGTCTGTGATCTGTACCTCTTTATATAAGAGAACTTTATATAAGTTAATAAAATTGCTATAATAGTTAAGCTGAAAATGCTAAGTTATCTCTGGATGAAATAATATAATTAATTTACTATTAAAATTGTAATTCATCTGGAATCAGCTATAAAACAGATTACAATTATAATTCATCAAACTGAAAACTGAAAATGTACAGAGCTATCACTGGATCCCTTGGAAAACTACATTTTTTCCTTTCTTTCTAAAGCATTGCTTGTCCAGCTGTAGCAGTACAACTTCATTCCTCTAGTCCCCAACTATAGATCAAGGGCAAAGTAGAACAGTAGAACCAGGTATTCTTGTAGTCTTTGACCATGTATTAGCTGATTTCTCCATGGATCTGTGTTCATCTATCACCTACCTTCTATCCAAAGAGCTATCAAAACACAAATGAACAGGCACACACACACTTCAGACCTTCTATAAAGGCCTGTCTATGTTGATTCTTGTCCAGTCTACACTAGTGTTTTCACTCATCATATCAGCTATACTGATGGCCTATGGCGAACCAGACACTGTGTCACACACTGGGGATGAATAAATGAACGTGATTCAGTTATTAATTTCAGTAAGCTATAATTTTAGTAAGAAAAAAGAAACCTACATCAATAATCAAAAAATAAATAAAAGGTAAATATAGTAAAAAAAAAAATTACAAGGAGTTGTATTAATATCTTCAGGATGATCCCCCATTGTGCCCTGGGAGTGGAAATAGGGGAAAAACTTTCTCGAGTAGGCAGCACCTGATTTTAGCCCAAAGAGTCAAGAGTCTCCTGAAAGGGGGAGAAAAGACATGCCAGGAGAGAAATCATGGAGTTTCTGTCATGGTCTGTTAGGGAGTGGATATGTGAAGAGACTGGGAAAGAATGGAGGCAGAGCACCGGCATGGTCACACTTGCTTTCTAGTAGGATGACTGATAGAGGTCAGGCGGGTACCACAAAGCAAAATACTTGAACATCTATTACTGGGAATATTGGACAGCCAGATAAAAGGATGGAGAAATATTTGATATATATGATTATTAAGAATTACAAAGCCTTCATCATTCAGTCCTGTATTGAAAACTTTCTAATGCTAAATTTTAAGGACGATTCTTGGTGCTGTGTATGCCGTTAAAAGACAACAACAACAACAACAAAACCAAGCTATTACTCTTAGAGCTTAGCTATCTGGTGGTAGGAAAGACATGCAACTTTTAAGTGAATATACTATATTTCAGTTGTGATGAAGTGGACAATGAAGAAAAATAAGGACTAGTATGGGAAGTAGGAAGTGGTGAAGTGGACTAAGTGTTCATACCCAGTCTTACTCTAACTCCTCTCAGGGAACCAACTGAAAGGTGGGAGCAGAACAAGGAGGAGAAGCAGTGTGTGGTGGTGCTTTCATGTCCGGTGCTTACACAAAATGTCAGTGGGATAAGACACTTGGTTGGAATTAACTCCTCTCATGTGTATTGATTTTGGCTTGTGCTATTTTGTTGCAAGATTTAGGTAATCCCAAAATTCAGCCTGTTGTCACAAGTTGGGAAATACATCTTGTACTTTGGCATT
This sequence comes from Hyaena hyaena, assembly GCF_003009895.1. Taxonomy (NCBI): domain Eukaryota; kingdom Metazoa; phylum Chordata; class Mammalia; order Carnivora; family Hyaenidae; genus Hyaena; species Hyaena hyaena. The sequence goes on from NW_024081724.1 coordinate 366,040, forward strand.
AAATCATGATGGGACTCAACAGCAACCAATAATTACTGACAGGATAAGGACAGAAATGCTTTTATTTTTAAAAAATCAAGTACAATTTTCAAATTAGTCCCCATAGTGATGCTCCCAAAGTTAAAAAGATTTACCTGAGATTATCTATGGTGCAAATCATCTATGGAATCTAGAATAGGTAGTTCAGAATTTACTAGATTGTGTTACACATTGCTGTATTTGCCACCAGGGTCCACATTGGACATCTCAGCATAAGGAATAATCCTCATGAAGAAATTTATCAGATAATCCTGGAGAATCCTATTCATGTCTTACAGAGGACAAGCAAACCCATGTAAGAGCTTAAAAGGGCAAAGTATTCACTATTGTTATTAGGACAGCCAGATTGAGGTCCTTGCTCTGTGCCTGTTTGTACATGCTGAAATTAGAATTTTTCACAATAAGTGAACTGCAATTAAAACAAAAGAACTGCCTTTATTAATAAATGCTATTAACTTCCTTCTATCCATACTACCCCATCTTGATAGATGGGGGTGTGTCTTATTCCTAGAGGTGACAAAATGAAGTACTGTCACTTATTTTTAATGTTTATTGGAGAGGGTGTGGGGGAGAGGGGGTGTGGGGGAGAGGGGGATTGAGCATGAGCAGGGGAGGGGCAGAGAGAGAGAGACACAGAATCTGAAGCAGGCTCCAGGCTCTGAGCTGACAGCACAGCTGTCAACGTGGGGTTCAAACTCAGGAACTGGAAGATCATGACCTGATCCAAAGTTGGATGCTTAACTGACTGAGTCACCCACATGCTCCTGTCATTGATTTTTTTTAAAAAAGCCTTCTTTGAAATATGTACTGTAGAAATATCTTAACACAAATATAAAGGCTAGGAGTTTATGGTAAATCTTGACCAAAGCACAGTTTTCATTTGGTGAAAGTCTTTTACATTTTCTAATAGTTTTTGCTATTGCTCTGCAAATTGATTCAGTTAGGTCTCTCTTTGCTTAAGGATACACTCTTCTCACACTTTTGAAAGGATACACTCTTGAAATATGTATTTCTAATTTTAAAAAAACATGAAAATTAAAGGTAATATATAAAAAAGATGACTGGCATTTAGAATAATTTTGCCAATTTTACCTCCAAGTTTTATTTTAAAGCTACTTTTTCTGTATTTCTTTGCTATCATCCTAGTTTATCCTTTAAGCACATCTTACATCTTGACTATTGTAGTCTCCCAATGGCATCCTTGTTCCTTTCAAGTCTATCTATACACAGTATGGAATTTTAAAGATTTTTAAGAGAAAAAAAATCAATTCTTAAAAGAAAAAGAAGGTCATTATATAATGATAAGAGGGTCAGTACAGCACAAGGATATAACATGTACAACAAAGGAACACCTAGATATATCAAGCAAAACTTAGAAATAAGGGAAAAAAATAGCCAGCAATACACTAATAGTAGAGAATTCTAATGCCACATCTACATCAATGAATAGGTACTTAAGGTTTCCAGACAGAAAATCAGTAAGGAAACATTGGCATTAGGCATGTTAGACCAGACAGACTTTACAGACCAACAGAACACTACACCCCAAGTAGAATATACATTTCTCTCAAGTCGCATGGAATATTCATCCGGATAAATCATGTATTAAGCCACAAAACAAGTTTCACTAAGTTAAAAAATACTGAAATCACATCAAGCATTTTTCTAACCACAATAGCATAAAGCTAGAAATTTTAAGAAAACCAGAAAACTAACAAATATGTGAAGATTCAACAACATGCAACTGAAAAACTAATGGGTCAGAGGAGGAATAAAAATGAAAAAAATGCCCAATCAATGAAAATGGAAATACCCACATTAAAACTTGAGAGAGGCAGTTTAAGGGGCAGCTGGGTGGCTAGGTCAGTTAAGCACCCAACTCCTGATTTCAACTTACGTCATGACCTCACAGTTCATGAGATTGAGCCCCATGTTGGCCTCTGTGCTGACAGGAAGGAGCCTGCTTCATTCTCTCTATCCTTCTCTGCCTTTCCCTTGCCCATGCATGAGCACATGCTCTCTCAAACATTTTTTTTTAAGTTGCAGCTTAAGAAGTCATAAAAGTTCATAGTGGTAAATGCCTACTTTAAGAAACAAGAAAAATCTAATAATCTAACTTTATATCCCAAGAACTTAGAAAAAGAACAATGAAGCCTGAAGTTAGATGGGGGAAAAAAATAAAGACCAGATAAGAAATAAATGAAATACAGATTCAAAAGACAACAGAAGATATCAATGAAACCCAAAGCTAGTTCTCTGAAGAGATAAACAAAAGTAACAAACCTTTAGCTAGACTCACCAAGAAAGTCCTTTTTGAAATAGGAAATGAAAGGGGAAACATAACTGATATCACAGAAATAAAAGGATCTTAAGGGACTACTATGAACTAGTGTATGCCAACAAATTGGACAACCTACAAGAAATGAATACATTTCTAAAAACACACAACCAAGATTGAACCATGAAGTAGAAAATCTGATTAGATTACTGGTAAGGAGACTGAATTGTCAAAAATCTCCCAACAAGCGAAGTTTAGAACCAGATGGCTTCACTGTTGCATTCTAGTCAACAATCAAAAGAAGAAAACCAATGCTTCTCCAAGGCTTTAAAACAAAACAGAACAACAACAACAACAACAACAACACAAGAGGGAACACTTCCAAACTCATTTTACAAGGCCAGTATTACCTGGAAACCAAAATCAGGTAAGGACAACATAAGAAATGAAAATTACAACCCAATGTATTGCATGATCATAGATGTAAAAATCCTCAAAATATTAGCAAACAATTCAAAAATATATTAAAAGTATCATATACCATGATTACATGGAGCTTATTCCAGGATAGTTTAACATCCGCAAAAATCAATGTGCTACACCACATCAACAATATGAAAGATAAAAAGCCTATGATCATCTCAACAGATGCAACAAAGGCATTTGACAAATCATCCATTTATAATAAAAACTCTCAAACAAGTGGGTACAGAGACAATGCACCTTAATATAGCCCATATATGACAAGCCTACTGCTACCATCATACTAAATGATAAAAAGCTGGAAATTTTTCAAAGATCAGTCACAAGAGAAGATGCTCACCGTTACCACTTTTATTCTACAAAGTATTAAAAGTCCTATCCAGGGATAATAGACATCCGAATTGGAAAGGAAGACTTTAAACTGTCACAATTTGCATATACATGGTTTTATATATAGAAAACCCTTAGGGCTCCACAAAATATCCTAAGAACTGGTTAAAGAATTAGATGAGCTTTCAAGATACAGCAATGGAATATGTATATGTATATCTAAATCAGTTGTATTTCTAGATATATACTAATAAGTTTTTTTCCTGGTAGTTCATTAAAACAATATAACTTACAGTTACATCAAAAGAATAAAATGCCTAGCATTAAGTTTAATCAAGCAAGTGAAAAACCTATAAACTGAAAGCTATAAGACACAGATAAAACAAACTGAACAATGAATGGAAAGGTATTCGGTACAGATGGACTAGAAATGGTATTACAATGTCCATACTAATCAAAAGGATCTACAGATACATTATAATCCTTACTGAAATCCCAATGGCATTTTTCAAAGAAATACAACAATTTCCTAGAATTGTAATGGAACCACAGACACGCCAAATAGCCAAAGTAATCCTGAGAAATAACAAAACCATAACTGCCATGCTTGATTTCACATTATCCTACAAAGCTAGTAACAATAGTATGGTATTGGCATTAAAAACAGACACATGGACATGGTGCATGAGTGGCTCAATCCGTTAAGCATCTGACTTTGGTTCAGGTCATGATCTCATGGATTCGAGCCCAACATCAGGTTCTTTGTCTCCCTCTCTCTCTGCTCCTCCCCCATTCATGCAGTCTCAAGAATAAATTAACTGTATAGAAAAAAATGAAAACAGACATAGCCCAGAAAGAAACCCACACAGCTATGGCAAATTAATTTATACAAAAGAGCCAAGAATATACAATGGGGAAAGAACAGTCTAATAAATGATGTTGAGAAAACTAGACAGCCACATACAGAACAATGAAATAGGACCACTACCTCATACCATACACAAAATGAACTAAAAAATGCAAGGAAGACTTAAATTTAAGACTTGTAATGAGGAAACCCCTGAAAGAAAATCTAGGTGGTAAGCTTCTAGACATTAGTCTTTGCAATAATTTTTTGGGGGGACAGGAGAGCTTTGACACAAAAATCTAAAGCAATAGAAGCCAAATAAAAATAACCTATTAGAACTGTATCAAAATAGAAAGCCTTCTGGCAAAGCAAAGGAGACCAACAGCAAGATAAAAACCTATAAAGTGGGAATGTATTCACAAATTATATATCTGTTAGAGGGTTAATAACCAAAATAAAGAACTCCTACAGCTCAGTAGCACAACAACAATGAAAGTAAAACCCCAAAAAACAAAACAACAACAAAAAAAACCCCAAACAAAACATAATAAAAAGGGGGCAGAAGATCTGAACAGACCTTTTTTTCAGGTATACAGATGGCCAATAGGCACATGAAAAGATGCTCACATCACTAACCATCAAGATACATATCAGGAGCACCTGGGTGGCTCAGTTGGTTAAGCATACAACTTTGGCTCAAGGCATGATCTCATGGGTCATGGGTTCGAGTCCCCGTGTCTGTGCTGACAGCTCAGGGCTTGGAACCTGCTTAGGGTTCTGTGTCTTCCTCTCTCTGTCCCTCCCCCACTCGAGAGCTCTTTCTCTCTCAAAAAAAAAAAAAAAAGAGGAGGAATACACATTTAAAAAAATTTTAGGAAGATACAAATCATAGTCACTAGAAGGTAACACTTCACATCTCTAAGAATGGCATTATCAAAAGGTAAGAAGTAAATTAGTGAAGATGTAGAGAAAGAATCCTTGTGCATGGTTGTTGAAAAATTAAAGTGGGTTAGCCATTGTGGACAACAGTATAAATCATCATCAGAAAATTAAAAATACAAACATGATCCAGCTACCCCACTTCTCGTATTCACCAGGAAAAAAAAAAAAAACACTAACTTTAAAAGATTTGTGTACCCCCTGTTAATTGCAAGACCATTTCCAATAGCCAAGCAACCTAAGTGTTATGGGTAGCTAAAGAAAACATGATAGAAATATACAATAATTGTCCAGCCATAAAAGAAAAATCTTGCGATTTGCAACAACCAGAGGGAACTTGAGGGCAGTAAACTAAGTAAACTAACTCAGAGAGAAAGAAAAATATTGAATGATCTTACCGATATGTGGAATCTAAAAAGCAAAAATGAACAAAGGCAAAAGCAAAAGTGAACTCCTAAAAAACAGACTGGTGGTTGTTGGAAGGGGGTGGGAAGTGGGAAAAATGGGTAAAAAGAAACTAACTTCAACATATCTAAGTCATAAGAATGTAATGTACAACATAGTTAGTACTCCATTGTATATTTGAAAGTTCTATGTCAATCTTAAAAATTATAATCACAAGAAAATTTTAAGCATGTGTCTTTGTTGGAAGTTTATAATATATACAAATACTGTATCATTATGCTATATGCCTGAAACATGCTGTGTGTCAAAAGTATCCATTAATTTTTTTAAACTTCTATTAACTCCCCCTCTTCTCACCTATGATTGCACTTAGATTTGTACTCCTCTTTGTCTCACAAGATTCTGCCTACTTGTTCAACCTCACTTCAAAAAATCCTCTCCTCAGTCCCTATATTCAAACCATAAAGCTTTTGTTTTCTTGATAAGTTCTTGCTTACCTTATCTCTTCAGAATATATAGATGATCTTGTAAGTACTTTTCACATGATTGCTTCTTTCTCAGCCTTCATATCTGAAGTTTATGTTACTTTAGAAAGGACTTCCCTAAAGGTTATGTAAAGATTTTCTACTCAGCATCCAAAGAGCTAATAAAAACTTGAAATTCCTTTTGTTTTGTTTTTGTCCACCCCTAGACAATAAACTTCATTAATACTCTATTTTCCCTTAAATGTACACCCAAATCATAGAAGAGGACGGAGTACCTAGCTGGTGTTGAAAATACAGGTTTTTTAATCAAATGAATGTCTAAACCAACATATACATGACGTCAGTATCATGGCAGTGAATTATTCCTCTCTTCTCTCTCCCTTTTAATAACTAACCAGACATCTACAGAACAAAAGTGCCTCGGCACATTACTCCACAGGACTCAAGATTTCCTTCAACAAGTGCATTCAGAAATAAACTAATGATCTAATAGATGCAGAAAAACCATTTGACAAAGTACAATATTCATTCATGATAAAAAAATCTTCAACAATGTAGGACTGGAGGGACCATACCTCAACAAAATAAAGGAAATGAATGAAAAAACCCACAACTAACATCATCCTCAATGGGGAAAATACTGAGTGCTTTTCCTCTATGGTCAGGAGCAAAACAGGATTGCCCACTCTCACCGTTACTATGTAACATAGTACTGGAAATCCTAGCCACAGCAATCCAACAAAAATAAACAAAAGGCATCCAAATCAGCAAGAAGTAAAACCTTCAGTATTTGCAGATGACATACTATATGCAGAAAATCTGAGAGACTCCGCCAAAATCTTCTAGAACTTACAAACAATATCAGTCACAACAACAACAAAATCAATATACAGAAATCTGCCACATTTCTACACACCTTGAAGCAGAATGAGAAATTAGCCCTCAATCCCATGTATAGTTGCACCCCAAAATATTAAGATATATAGGAATAAACCTCACCATAGAGGTGAAAGACCTGTACTCTATACTATAGAATACTGAAAGAACTTGAAGGGAACACGAAGAATTGGAAAGACATTTCATATTCATGGATTGGAAGAACAAATGTTGCAGAAAGTCTATACTACCCAAAGTCAATCTACACATTTAATGCAATCCCTTCAAAATACTACCAGCCTTTTTCACAGAGCTAGAACAATCTTAAATTTTTTATGGAACCACAAAAGACCCCAGATAGCCAAAACAACCTTGACAAAGTAAAGTAGGAGATATCACAATTCCACACTTCAACTTATATGACAACGCTGTAGTCATCAAAATAGTGTGGTACTGGCACAAACAAGGAGACATAGATGAATCACACAGTAAAGAAAACCCAGAAATAAACCCACAGAACAGGAAAGAATATCCAATGAGGAAAAAAAAGACAGTCTATTCAACACATGGTTTTGGGAAAACTCAACAGCAATATACAGAAGAATAAAACTGCACCACTTCCTTACACCACACACAAAAACAAATTCAAAATGGATCAAGCACCTAAATGTGAGATCTGAAACCATAAAAATCCAGAGAATAACACAGGCCCTAACTTCTTTGCACTGTCCATAGCAACTGCTTTTTAGATAGGTCTCCTGAAGCTAGGGAAAACAAAGCAAAGATAAACTATTGGGACTGTATCAAAAAACAAAACAAAGAAAAAAACTTCTGCACAGCAAATAACAAAATTAAAAGGCAACCTACTGAATTGAAGAAGATAGTTGCAAATGACCTATCCAATAAAGGATTAAAATCCAAAATATATAGAGAGATATAAAACTCAACACACCAAAAATGACTAATTCAATTAAGAACTGGGCAGATGACATAATTGGTCATTTCTCCAAAGACAGATGGCCAACAGAGACATGAAAATATGCTCAACGTCACTGATCAGGGAAATGCAAATCAAAACCACAAGGAGTTCTCACCTCACACTTATTAGAATGGCTCCAATGAATAACACAAGAAACAACAAGTGTTAGTAAGGATGTGGAGAAAGGGAAACACAAAGCTCTGTTGATGAGAATGCAAACTAGCACAGGCATTCTGGGAAAGAGTAAGAAGGTTCCTCAAAATGTTAAAAAATAGATGTACCCTGCAATTCAACAATCACAGTATTAAGTATTTACCCAAAGAATACAAAAATATTAATCAAAAGGATCCATGCACCCTGATGTTTCTAGCATTACCTCCAATAGCCAAATTAAACAAACAGCCCGGGTCCACTGATGAAGGAATAATGAAGATATGGTGTATATACACACAATGGAATACTACACAGCTATTAAAAAAAGTTGAAATCTTGCCATTTGCAATGACATGCATGAAGTTAGAGATATTATGCTAAGCTAAAGAAGAGAATAGAGAATACCATATTATTTAACTCATATGTGGAATCTAAGAAGCAAAACAAGCAAAGGGGAAAAAGAGAGGTAGAACAAGAAACAGACGTTTAACTCTAAAGACCAAAATGATGGTTGCCAGAGTGGAGGTGGGTGGCGATGGGTTAAGTAGCTGATAAGGACTAAGGATTGCACTTGTGATCAACACTGGTTATTGTATGGAAGTGTAAAAATCACTGTATTGTACATGTGAGGCGAATAAGACACTGTATTAACTAACTGGAATTTCAATATAAACTTTTTAAGTTTATTTCCTTATTTTGAGAGACAGAGTGCATATGTGTGAGGCAGGAAGGGGCAGAAAGAAAAGGAGAGACAGAATCCCTATCTGCGCTGTCAGTGCAGAGCCTGGCATAGTCCTGAATCTCATGAACCATGAGGTCATGACCTGAGCCAAAAATCAAGGTCCAATGCTAAACCAACTGAGCCACCCAGGTGTCCCCTAAGTAAAAACCTTAAAAAAATGTACAAGAAACTATTAGAGCTTTTGACTTCATGTGAACATAAAATTGGTGTACAGAAGGACAAGAACTGTAAAGGAAGGTAGACATTTTAAAATGTCCAGGAAGCTGATAGAACACTATTATCCCAATGCAAAAATACCATTTTCAAGACACGTTATATATCGGAACTGTCAAAAATCAGTGGTAAAGAATCTGAAGAGCAATCAGAAGAAGTAAATGACCAAAAAAGAATTCCCATTAGGCCATCAACAGATTTCTCCCAAGAAAGTCTATAGGTCAGGAGAGACTAAGTAACATCTTCAAATGGCTCAAAGGTAAAAACTACTAGCCAAGAATATTTGATCCAGAAGTTATCCCTCAGATATCAGGGAGGAATGAAGGCTTTCTCAAACTAACAAAATTAGAAGGGGTTCACCACTAATAGACTTGCAAGAAATGCTCAAAGGAGTTCAAGCTGGGATGAAAAGATGTTAGAGAGAGGAAAACATATCAAAGCACAGAACACTTTGGTAAAGTTGTGAAATAGAAAACTAACTTTGTTAGAATGTGTTAATCACTTAACTATATTATAAAAGTTATAGAGTATTAAAATAATCATAATGACTATAATTTTAAATGAAGACATAGCATAAAAGGGGTCAGATGGGACATCAAAATATACAGGGGTGGGATAAAAGGGTAGAGACTCCATAGGCAATTGAATAGGAATTTTTTTCTTAATTATTTTGAGAAAGAGAACATGAGTACATGTGCAGGGGAGGGACAGAGAGAGAGAGAGGAGAGAGGAAAAGGCTCTGCACTGTTAGGGTAGAGCCTGGCACAGGGCTTGATCTCATGAACCATGAGATCATGACCTGAGCTGAAATCAAGAGTCAGACACAGAACTGAGCCCCCCAGGTGCCCTGAGATTAGTTATTATCAAGACAAAATTGACTGTTTTATCTAGGAGATGTTTTATGTAAGCCTCATGGAAACCACAAAGCAAGAATCTTGAGTAGTTTAGGAAACCAAAAAAAGGGAAGACAGCATATCACTGTGGAAAACTGCCAGTTTACAAAGGTAGGCAGAAAGAGAAGGTCAAGAACACTGGAGATAAACAACCAGAAGACAGACTAGAAGATGGTAGTTTTAAGTCCTTACATATCAATAATCACTCTAACCGTAAATGGGTTGAATTCACCAATTAAAAGGCACAGAATGGCTGTATGGGTAGAAAAACAAGGTAGCTGTATGATGCCTACAGGAGACTCATTTCAACTTTAAAGATATATATACATTCCAATTTTGAAGGGACAGAAGAATATAACTCACGCAAGTAGGAACCAAAAGAAAGTGGGGATAGGCATACGTAGACAAAATAGACTTCAGGACTTAAAAAAAAAAAAAAAAGCAACAACAAGCAAAGATCATATAATGAAAGAGTCAATACATCTATAAGATAAAACATTCATAAATGTATATACATTCATTACTAGAGCACCTGATAAGTAAACCCTAATAGATCTAAGGAGAGAAATAGACAGCTACATATTAACAGTAAGAAAGTTCAATACCACACTGCCAGTAATGGATAAATGATCCAAACAGAAAAAGACAACAAGGAAATGTTAAGTGAACAATACTTTAACCCAAATCGAGTTTACATATATAGGCTCTTCCATCCAATAGAAGAATGCATAGTTTCCTTGAGTGCACATGGAACATTCTCCAGGATAGAACACATAATAAGACACAAAACAAAATTTCAGAGTGAAATCCTACTACATTTTCTGACCACAAGGCTATGAAACTAGAAATAAAGAAAAATCTAGAAAGTTTACAAGTATCTTGAAACTCAACAACAAACTTCTGAACAAGCATTGGGTCAAAGAAGAAATCAAAAGGGAAATCAGAAAGTTAAAACTAATAAAAATGGAACAACAACCTACCAAATCCTATGGGATCCTATGAAAGTAGTTCTGAGAGGAAAGTTTACATGGATACATTAAGAAATTAGATCTCAAACTACCCTAACACCTCAAGCAACTAGAAGAATAAATTAAACCTCAGTATCAAAAGGAAGGAAATAAGATCGGAGGGGAAATAAAAGAAATAGAGATCAGAAAAACAGGAAGGATCAATGAAACTAAGCTGTTCTTTTTTTCTTTAGTTTTTTGATGTTTATTTTTGAGAGAGAGAGAGAGGGAGGGAGGGAGGGAGGGAGACACAGAATCCAAAGCATGCCCTAGGCACAGAGCCTGACACAGGGTTCTAACTCTCGAGCCCTGAGATCAGGACCTGAGCCAAAGTTGGATGCCTAACTGACAGAGCCACTCAGGTGCCCATGGATAGTTGTTTGAAACAAAATTGGCAAACTTTGCCTAAATTTAAAAAAAGGCTCAAAATTAGAAATGGAAGAAGAGACATTATAACTGATACCACAGAAATATATATAATCATAAGAGGCTACTGTGAATGATTACAAGCCAACAGATTAGGTAATGTAGCAGACATAATTTCTAAAAACCCACAACCTATTAAGACAGAAACATGTGAACAAGCCAATAATGAGTAAAGGGATTAAACCACTTATCAAAAACCTCCCGACACAGAAAATCCCAGGAACAGATGGCTTCAATGGTGAATTCTACCCAACATTTAAAAAAGAATTAATGCCAATTTTTCTCAAACTCTTCAAAAAAAAAAATTGAAGAGGAGAAATACATCTAGTTTCCTACAGGACCAGTGTTACTTGATACCAAAGCCAGATATGGACACTACGATAAAAGATTACTATTAGAACAGTATTACTCAGGAAAATAAATGACAAAATTAACAAAATATCAGGATACTGAAATAAGACATGAATATTATACACCATGATCAAGTATGATTATACATCCTTTCAATTCAAGGATGATTCACTATACACAAATCTGTAAATGTAATACATCACATTAGTAGGAGACAGACATCACATGATCATTGACATAAATGCAAAATAAAACATTTGACAAAATATCACACCATTTCATGATAAAAAACCTTCAATGGATGGTGTGTGGAAGAAATATTCAACATAATAAAGGCCACATGTAACAAACTCACAGCAAACATTATATTCAATGTTGAAACAGGAAAAAGACGAGATTGCTTCCTCTGACCTCTCTTGTTCACTTTAGTACTGGAAATCCTCGGCGGAGCAATTAAAACAGGCAAAAATGTAAACCCTGAACAACCAACCAAACAAAAACATCCAAATAGGAAAGAAAGAATTAAAATTGTCACTATTTGCAGGGGATATTATTTTGTATATAAAAAACCTCAAAGACTCAACCAAAAAACTGGTGAAACTACTCAGCAATTTCAATGAAGTTTCAAGATTAAAAAAGTCAACATACAAAAATCAGTGATTTTTTTAAGTTTTATTTTGAGAGACAGTGAGCTGGGGAGGGTCAGAGAGAGGTGAGAGAGAGAGAGAGAGAGAGAGAGAGAGAGAATCCTAAGCAGGCTCCACACTGTCGGACACTTCAACAAGTGAGTCACCCAGGTGTCCCCCCAAATCAGTTGTTACTGTATACTAATAATGAAACTTCTGAAAACTAAAACTATCCCATTCACAAGAGCATGAAAAAAATAAAATACCTAGGAATAAATTTAACCAAGTAAGTGAAAGATCTGTATGATGAAAACTACAAAACTTAGTTGAAATAAATTGAAGTAGATACAAGAAATGGAAAAAAACAACAACCACCTGTGTTTAAGGATCAGAGAAATTCTATTACAATGGCCTTAGTCCCAAAGCTTTTTATAGACTTAATGTAATCTGTATCAAAATTCAAATGGCATTCTTCACATAAATAGAGAAATAAAACCACCAAGGACCCCAAATAGTCAAAGCAGTCCCAAGGATCAACAAAGATGAGTTATCACACCTCCTGATTTCAAGTCATACTACAAAGCTCTCATAATAAAAACAGATTACTATTGGCATAAAAAGACATGGACTAATGAAACAGAATATAGATCCTAGAATAAAACCCAGGCATATTCAGTCAACTAAGATTCAACAAGAAAGGAAAGAACACCCAATAGAGAAATGACAATCTCTTTAGATGATGTAGGAAAAACTGAACACGTGCAGAATGATGAAACTGGACCCTTATCTTACATTTAAAAATTTAACAAAAGAGGTCAAAGACTTACATATACAACCTGACACCATGAAACTCCTAGAAGAAAATATAGTCAAGATGCTATTTAACATTGGTTTTGGTAATGAGGTTTTGGATCTATCACCAAAACAACAATGGCAACCCAGTGAGATTATATCAAACTTAAGCTTCTGCATAGCAACAGAAGCAATCAACAAAATGAAATGGCAACATAGTAAATGGGAGAAGACTTTTTGCCAAACATGTATCAGATAGCACTTCAACATCCAAAATATATAAAGAACACACTCCATCTAATTATGGAATAGGCAGAGAAACAGACATCCCCCCCAAAAATATCCAAATGGCCAACAGGTACATGAAAAGACTTTCAACATAACTAACCATCAGGGAAATGCAACTCAAAACCATAGCGAAACACCACCTCATATCTGTTAGAATGGCTATAATCAAGAAGTAATGAATGTTGAGGAGAATTGGAGAAAAGGGAACCCTTGTACACTTGTTGGTAGAAATGATATTGGTTCAGCCACTATGGAAAACAATACTCAAGTTAGTTAAATATTAGCAATAGATCTGTGGGATTCAGGAATCCCACATCTGGGCACATACCTAAAGGAAATAAAAACAGTGTGTTAAAGAAATATACTCCTGTGTTAGTTGCAGGATTCTTCACAATAGCCAAGCTATGGAAATAACCTAAGTGCCCAATCAACAAAGGATTATAAAGATGTGAGATTATATTATATTATATGGCCATAAGAAAGAACATCCTGCCATTTATAACAACATGGATGGATCCTGAGGATATTACACTAAATGAGAAGTCAGATAGAGAAAGGCAAATACTGTAGGTTATCACTTGTATGTGGAGTTTAAAGAAATCAAACTTATAAAAACAGAGTAGATGGGGTTTACTAGGAGATAAAGGGTTGGGGGTGAGGGAATAGCACACATGTTATTAAGCTGTGCCAATTTGCAACAAGTAGTGAATAAGTCCTAGAGGTTTAATGCACCCTATAGTGAATATACACACCTATAATTATGTTATAATCAAATTGCTAAAAGACCAGAACTTAATTATTCCAACCACTAAAAAGAAATGATAATTTTGTAATGGGATAGTGGTGCTAATTATCACTGCAATGACAATCACATCTCTATAAAAGTCCATGAAATTAACATGTTGTATACCTTAAAGGTATACAACATTGTAAGTCAAACATTTCAATGGGAAAAAGGAAATGCAATTTGTAGAAAACATTGTATTTGCGAGTATATGTATGTGTGTGTATACATATATACATACATAACTGGAAAAAACAAAGATTAGAGTAAATGAGCTTTGGCTTCCTTAAAATGGGTCCACAACTTGCTTGTGAGGGGTTTAAAGTTTCTACGAGTCAAATCACTGAAGAAAATTTTATAAAGTAACCCAGGAAGCAGAGCAATGATTTCACCAATTAAAAAGTATTAAACCTTAAGTTGCATTCATATAATGGTATGGACTTATCTTACGATAGGCTAATGCATTGGGAATGAAGACAAACTCTCGTTTACCTGACTTCTAGGTCAGAACTCAATCACCTCAATAATTTCTAGTATTATTGAGGAAGCTTATTAGAACACAGGGCTTTGACGACAGAGGCCAAACTCTTTCATCCTCCCCCAGCTTGACTTCTCTTTCATACCCTCTGTAAAATTCCTAATGTTTTTAGTCTTTAAAAAAATAATAAAATAAAAAGCCACAAGCTAGAGTATGAAATACATAGACTCCATTGTAATCTTTAGTCTCAGGCCACCCTACCCCCTATTAACGTTTACCCCAACTGTTTTTAATCTCATTCTTTAACCCATTCACCGCTATCTTTCAAATTCTCCCAAGATTCAAAAAAGACAGTCTTCCTAATTTACAGCTCACAGAACTCTCCTAGATTGCCTATGTTTTCTTCCTACAGTTTTATTCTATAAATTGAGATATACTTATATATTACATGGTAAATCATTTTAAAATCAACATTTTAATTGGTATTTTGTCAACTAACTTAGAAGAAATTCAAAGCCTGATGCTTTTTCTATGTATGATTAGAGCACCAAAACATACTCCAAGATGTATTTTTTTTTTAAAATATGGCTTTTTCATTGAAATAGAGCAACTGTACTTATCCACAGTTAATCAAGTGGCCAAAGGTAAAGTATAGAGTGAGGGGAATTCAGGATCCAAAAGAATCACATTCCAATCAGTAAGATATGGATCTATATGCATTCCAAATGCCTGTATTTTATGAAAGGCTGTGTTATTGACCAAGGGGAACTAAACAATTATTAAAGAACAAAGCTGCTAATTCTAGACTGTGGATACATCTCTGGGTCTGTTCCCATCTGTTACTTCTCATCCGTCTCCTTACCAGAGCTGCTGCAGTATGAGGGATCAACAGGTCTTCCATTTTTATCAGAGCAGGCTATTGCTCGAAAGCGCATGCCTTTTCCACATTCTTTCCTTTCTCCTTGTACCCGAAATCCTCCTCGTTGAGTCTCCCTTCTACCTTCTGGAAGAATGCAATCTGACCAGTTTCCATAAGGTTGAGATATAAATACACCACAGGGGCATAGTTCTGTTTCCACAAGAGGGTACAGGTCAGAGTCCTGGCATTTCTCTTTCTTCCTGCTTTTCCCTGTTCCAAAAAGAGACATTGCTATATTAATCTCACATCTGTTTTGTTAAAAAGTCACATTATTGTCTTTACTATCTTAGAAAATTTAATCTTACGCATATCTTTCCACTGCCCTCCCTGACTCTTTATTGTGAAGAAAGTAAATCTTAGGACAATGAAAACAATTCTCAAACCAACTGTGAAAGTCACGGTATCCTGGGGAAAAAAATTAAAAATCGTTTTATGTTGGAAAGTGGCAAAAAAAGAAAAAAAAGATGCTTGCTACAGTGACTCAACAGCTAGAAAATTTTTGTGAACTCATTTAGTTGGATTTTCTAACTTGTTGATAAGAACAAGCATATTACCTTGTCTGAGTCTTCTTGGAATTAATGGTCTCCAGGGAAACAAACATAAACCATAAACACCCCTCTCTTCTTGAAGTACATTTTTGAAAAAAGCTTATTCAAAGAACAAAAGGATACCCTCCCATACAATGGCTCTGGAGTGAGGTTAGGGGTCACTCCAGGTATGGCAGACAAAGCAGAACTTATTTTGGTCCTTGCCATCAAGTAGCTCACAAATGCTGACACAATAAAATGAAATAAATGCTCCAATAATGTTGGGTAATTTAATCTGAGAAAAAGCCATGGCTTCCATTTTGAGAGACTATTTTAACTCAAATATTCTAGAATATGACTTTGCCTTACCAACTGACTTTGATGGACCTTTTAGCTGTGATGCTGTCTTTGAGTCATGAGAATACAGAATCAATTCTTACTGCTGAGTACTTGATCATTATGTTTAATGGGGTTTCAAGTCAGCCTGTAACTTGATTCAACTTTTTGGCTAACACACTGCCATTGGACTCCTAAAAATTCTCAAATAGATCTAATAATTATATTTTGTTTCCTCATTAATAAGTCATCAGCTAGAGTCTTGGCTGGCTATAGAAAAATGAAGTATGCTAATTTACTGGTCTTATTCCCAGTCTTTATAGCTATTTTAGAAATGCTTTATACAAGCTGATGCATAGGATATTTTCTCATTGTCAAATAGTTTATGTAATTTTACAGTTGCTGTTGGAGGATTGGCTCTAAGGTCAGACATGCTGCTTATGGCCACAATAAATAAGGATTCCTGCAGGACCTGAAATGATCTTGCAGGAGCTTCAGCTGCGCCACTCTCTCTCTGGGAGGATGCAATCATTTCCTCTATCATTAGGGGCACTTGAGAAGAGTAAGTTTGAGAAACACAGCTTCTTCTATTGTGGCTCTGAGAAATAACTGGTTGAGAGATACAAAGAAACCAGTCACTAGGTTCTCTTCTTTTCTGATCCATTATCTTTACCTATAGGAAAAGTGTAACTTTTTAAATGTTTATTGATTTTTGAGGGGAGAGGAGAGGGAGAGGAAAGAGGAGAGGAGAGAAAGAGAGCAAGCATGAGTAGGGGAGGGGCAGAGCAAAAGGGAGATAGAGCACTTGAAGCAGGCTCTAGGTTCCAGGCTGTCAGCACAGAGCCTGATGCAGACCTCAAATCCACAGACCATGACCTGAGTCAAAGTCAGATGCTTTACCGACTGAACCACCCAGGCGCCCCACCTACAGAGTTGAATTCCTTATTATCTCCACTCTAGATTTCTTGCTCAAGCTTCTGAGCCACAGACTGGAACTTTAAGGGACAATCAAACTCAACCTTGCAAAACCCATCCTCAAGCTTTTCACAGCAGGACCTTCCTTTCTGCATCTTCATTTACCAAGTATACCAAGTGTAAAATGTCAGACTTGAAATCTGTTGCACTATCTGGCTACCTGTATCTGCTTAATGACAAAGATCATTTCAAAGGACTCTTGAAACCAGTGCATTGTTGCCATTCTGACCAATGCCACCCTTATTTAGCCCACCTCCAGATTTCCAGTTTAAATCATCACACAGCTTCTAATCTCTGATACCTCATTTTCCTTTCAATCTTCTCCTCACACTGCAGCTAGAACCAGCTCACAAAGATGGAAGTCTGATCTCATTTATCTACTTAAAAGGCTTCAGTGACTTACCATAGTTCATAGAATGAAGTCTAGGCTCCTTGGCATGGTCATCAAGGACCTCAAGTGTCTGATCCCATTAGCACCTCTCCTGCCTATGTGGTGCCACTCTGCCTCTGTCACTTCACAAGCTAGACACAAGCACCTTTCAGTTCCTAGAAATTACTCATTGATTTCTGGCCTTTGCATTTCTTACACCAGAAATTTTCCTAGATTCCAACTTCCCCCCATAGACTAGTTAATGTTTACTTGTCCTTCCTTTCTGGCAGGGGTAATTTATTAGTTACCCCTGGAAAAGGTACTCTTCTGTAGTTCTATTCTGTCTACCACAAGCTATGCCTTTCCAAGGGTGATCACATCCCAGGTCTTATAATTATGCTACCTTAGATGGTAAAATGGACTGTGTAGATGTGACTAAGTTTATTGACCTTGGGATGAGATTATTCTGGATTATCTGGGTGGGTCCAACCTAATCACATGGTAGAGAATCTTTGTTAAATCAGAGGCCAAATGCTCAGAGACACACCATGTTACTGAATTTCAAGATGGAAGAGGAGAGTCTCATGAGCCAAGAAATGTTGACAGCCTCTAGAAGCTAGAAAAAAGGAAGTAAAATTTCCCTAGAGCATCCAGAAAGGCATGCAGTTCCACCATTTTGTTTTCAGTCTGCTGATACACGTTTATTTTAGATACAATTCAAGTCACAAATTTGTGTTCTTTTTAAGCCACTACATTTGTGGTAATTTGTGACATTAGCATTAAGAAACTCATAGCACTAATATAACAACTATTTTCAAAAGTAGTATACTGTGTTGTAACTGTAATAAAATCTCTCTCTCTCATTACAGTGTAAGCTCTTCAATTAAGATCATGTCTACCTATTCCCTAGTAGTATTCCCAAGGCCGAGCACATGTAAGTAGTCAAGAAAACTGCTCATTAAGAAAAGGTTTAAAGAAGGTAGAGTCGGGAAGAAAGAAGACAAAAGGATACAGGGAGAGCAAGAGAGAGGAAGAAGAAAAATATTAATCTACAAGGCAACCAAGAGTTGCTGGCAGAGTATTTTGTATGAATACATGCCATCTCTGTATTTGGGATATCCTTAATTATGTGGCACCACTGTTTAAACAAAGACTGGAGTAAATTCATACAGAAACGGTTCTTAAAATGAGAAATTATCACCAGTCCTTTACTTTGGTTACATTATAGTCAACAATGTTAACTTTTGGATTCAAAACTAGTTAGTACTAAAAACAAAAAAGAAAAAACACACTACCACCAACCACCACCACCACAAAGGAACAAAAAAGCCTATCAAGACTACCAGTCCCTAATACAACTGTAAAGTTATTTTTCCACACTTAAGTCAGAAGGAAATGTGTGACTGTTCTCACAAGACATAAAACTATAAGAATATATTAAATGTGTTCTTTATCCAGTTATTTTCTATATTAATAACCTGAACAAACCTACTTAATGGATTATTTTCAGCACTGTATCAACAACAGATATAAATACCATTCAATCTAAAACCTATGATGATCCTGTTTAGGTACAATACCCAGGACTTTCAGATATTGAATTAAAGCCTCTTGTTAAAAATGGAAAAAAAAAAAAAAAAAGAAAAATACCCTAGATGGTCCCTTATAATATGCAGTGGCTTGTATTATTGTATGCTTCTCCATGTTTATCTGTGTTAAAGACAGTCCCATAGTCTTATAGTCTAACCCCATGCCTTTTACTACCATTCATGTTAGAGATTACTTCAGTTTACCAAATTACATGAGAAACCAAAAGGCAAGCATAGTACAACAATAAAAGTCTTAAGAAGTGATGAATTTCAATTCTTACTGCCCCTCCACACCTAATACCTGATTGGTTTTCCCCCTAAAACTCCTGTGTTTCATAAAATTGTCCAGTTGTTTCCAAGATGTGAAGACACACAAATGTCAATTAGCAAGCAAAAAGCATAGTCAATAAAGAAAAATTCTCAATAGATTTTTAGTATGAGTAATTCTTAGAATAGAATTTACAGAAAAGCATACAGTGGCTTTTCCAATATTTAATAAGTTTATTTTATGTGAGTCAAGTGTGTTACTTTTGACAATTTATAACAAACTTCACTATCTTAATAAATACCATGGGATTTTCAATATTCCCTTTTTCAATTTGCAGGTATAAAATATCAGGAGTAAACCCTCAAGAAAAAAGAAAAGACAAAACTGGCCACTAATGAAAAATGTCCTTTTCCTGAAAAGAAAATTCTCACGTCAAAGACAAAGAAAATTGCCAGGATGATGGCTTCTGAAGCCCTACGTATGAACGTGCCCACCAAGTTTTACTGGTACACCTGAACTTGAAGTTATTCCTGTCACATACAGGGAATATAATGTAGTGGAATGTAAGAATTTTTTCATCTTAGAAACACAAGCAATGCCACATAAAGTTATATATGACAGAGTTTTGTAGAAGAGAGCACTAAGTTCACCATACTTTGTTGTTTCTATTTGATTATACATTTCACCTAAACTTATGAATGGGCTCGCGGGTTATGTGCAAAAACCCTGTTAAAGGTTCTCATCAATTAAGTAGATCCATTAGAGGGAGTTAAATTAATCTTGTAAGCAATGCATTCAAACAAAGGGTATTTGAAACCAAGAGAATTAGTCTTTGAATTGCTTATAAGAACAAATGGTCTTCTATGCCTAATTCTTCAATGTCAACACCAATTTTATTATCCCAGTGATTATTTCGGCATTTTTCCTTTGGGTCTTCATTACCTAAATTAAGTTTTTCTGGATATACAAATACAACTACAAGAAATTCTGGGGTTATTTATCTAAACTAGCAGTACAGTATGCATCAATTATTTGTATATTACAAGAAAAAATCACTCCAGCACCTTGATTAAACTATTAATTGCTTTAATTTCCATTAAACTTCATGGATGCTAACAGAACCAAAATAATATACCACAAAAGCAGAACCTGTATGTAATTTGACTTTTATCTTGCACTAATAAAATTTTAAAGTGTAAGATTGCTTGTAAGGTAATGGCCAAATGATACAGGTTAGATCTGCCATTGATATGTTTTATACATCAGTCACGGATTTCAATCTTGCTGAGATTCTGATGTGACAAAACACCAGAATCTCTGCCATTAACTATTCCAAGCTAGCTGGCGGCAATGCTGCCATGTAAGACTTTTATAAGGATTATATGTTCTACATAGGGAACTTCATAGCTATAGAATGGTCCTTATCATTTCACAAATATTGAGTAGATATTATGTGACAGAAATAGGCACAGAAGATACATAGTCAGGAAAGAGCAGAGAAAGGGAGAGACCGGATACGTTTCTAGTCCTTCTGGAGCTTCCATCTTCTGGGGCAGGTTCAGGAGCACATCTGTTGCCTGAAGCTAAGAAATCAAAAGTACACCCTACCTGAGAGCAGTCGCGGACCCTACCTGAGAGCTGTCGCCGTCGACTTCGGGTTGTGTCACAATCTGTGGAACAGGGTGTAAACTTGGACCAAACGGTGAAGGTGCAGTCATCGCGACATGGGACCGTGCATTCCTGCACAAGGGGAGGCATGCCATTTGTCTGCTTGAGGCATTCCATCATTTCTGCTGACTGGTTATCATCAGAGATGCAGGAGACCGCTTTACAAGAAGAAAAAAAAAAAAACACAACAACACATGGATTCTTTTGTTATTTTGATTCAATCAGTCTGCTGCTGGTTCTTCGACAAAATGGCAGAATACCCCAGTGTTAGAAAATTTGGTCATCACTGTGACTATAAAAGGTGTTTAACATAGCTAACCTTATTTCTCTCTGGAAATTAAACGTTTACCATTGCCAGTGGAGGTATTTGAGGATTTAATTGCTTTCATTATTAATCCAATTTGGTTACACTGACAGCAACCAAAATAACTTTCAGTAATTTATTGTACATGAGCTTGTGCATATCTGATCTTGAGGGATGATCTGAAACTAGGAAAGAATGTGTAAGCTTAATAGAGGACAAAGAAGTACAAATCCATTAAAATCATGTGAATTCTTCCTAGATTTAATTTACTTTGCTGGTTTAAATGGCACTTATGGAAATGGTCCTATTTTCACTTCACAACCAGTTGATTAAGTGTCTGACTTTGGCTCAGGTTATGAGTTTGAGTCCTGAGTCAGGCTCTCTGCTGTCAGTGCAGCACCGGCTTCAGATCTTCTGTCCCTCTCTTTGGACCTCTCCTGCTCACACTCACTTTCTCAACAATAACCATTAAAAAACTAATAAAAAATTGTATTAGTAAACTTTCCCTTGTTAACATTTCAGGATCAACAAAAAATTTTCAATACTTTTTCTTCCAAGTATAGGCATCATCTCTCTAGGTAATTCCCATTACAGATACCTTATCAATTGCATATTTCTTTTTCATTCAGAGTTTTTCGAAAAGAATATCTCTAGTCATACCTTAAAAATAACCAATAATCTTAAGCAAAATTTCATAAATGCTTTACTTCAGTCCTGTGTTTGATTCTTTGAACTAGTGACATTTTATTCAATTATAAAGGATATTTTTGTGCATTTTTTATTCACCCTAATTATGGACCCTCTAGGATTTGGTCTGTATTCTCTAGACCAGTAGCTTGCAACCTTGTCACTATTGACATTTTGGGTTACATACTTTGAGTAGACCTGCGTTTCTTGTGCACTGTAAGATACTTAACAGCATCCCTGGCTTCTACCTATTAGATGCCAGCAGCACACACATCCTGCCGGTTGTGAAAACCACAAGTTCTAGACATTACCAAATGGTGAAAACTACACTTCTAAGAGGATTCCTAGCCATTGAGGTTTAAGACAATACAAAGACTCTATGGCATGCCTTCAGATCTACTGCAACAGCATCTCTGAGGAAAAAAAATTCTAGGAATATCTTTGCCTTTAAGTTCCCCAGGTGGTTCTGATGCAGCCTGTCCACTAATAACCTATGTTTGGTGTTGTGCCTGTGGATATTGTGCATGTTACTGGATGTTTGCTGAATTCATCATCCTAAAGAAATCATGGTTTAGAATCATTTTTATTACAACTCTAAAATCCACCAAGTTAAAAGCAATAAACTTACCACTGCTTAGGATCAACATTGTTTTGCTGTTTTTTTTTTTTAATTTTTTTAATGGTTTTTTTAAATTTTATTTATTTATTTATTTATTTATTTATTTCTAGGAGAAAGAGACAGCATGAGCAGGGAAGGGTCAGAGAAAGAGGGAAACACAGACTCTGAAACAGGTTCCAGGCCCTGAGCTGGCAGTCAGCACAGAGCCCGACGCGGGGCTCGAACCCACAAACCGCGAGATCATGACCTAAGCGAAAGTCCGACGCTTAACTGACTAAGCCACCCAGGTGCCCCAGGATCAACACTGTTAAGAACACTTTATATAGAAACTTACATAATGCAGGCTAAGTGTACATAGGAGTTCCATTAGTGGCCCATTCTTCTTATATTCTGAATTCCTTTCATTATTCTGAGCACAGAACAATTCAACTGGAGTATTTTTCTTTTTTTTTAAAGTAACTGAAAACCAAACCCATTGAATGCTTTAGGACCAAGACATTAGCTAAGATGATAATGGATGCCACACAATACTTCCCTGTTTGTACGTCGGCTCTGTGGTCATTCACAGATTTTGAATAATTTTTGCTTTTGTTTTTTTATTAGCATCCTAGGAACAAAATCCACTGCACAAAGCCAACTTCACCTGTGTTTGTTCTATTGGGACTATTATAGTCATTAATGATGAATACACCAACATACTTTATCTTAGGTCAGGTACAGGCAAATGTTACTGGAATTGCATGTTTAAATAACTAATCTGCAGTCAATTTAGGGGACTTTTATCTTGCCAAGGTATTTTTTTCTCTTTTCTTAACAATGCACTGTTTAACATCAAGAGGATATTTAAATACTTTAAAAAGCATTGCTATATGAAATCTGAACTTCTATGTATATACCAATCAAGTATTTTTTCCAATAAAGGTTTTTAAGATAATTTTCCATGTAAGTTTATAATTTGACAACTATGATAAACATTCATTGATACTTTGAAATTCTACAAACTACATTAACAAATGCTAGATTTATGAATGTCTATATTGAACTATTTTGCATTAATGAAAAAGCATTAAAAATTTTAAAAATGGCTCAAACATGTGATATAATTCAAATGGTATGAAAGCGAATTCCAAATCCAAACATCCTGAACTAAGTTCCTTAATCTTTATGCTTAGACTCCTAATCTTTATAATGATAAGATCTCTATAACAAAGAGTTGTGAGAAATCTATCAACAGTATCTCTTGTACACTAAGGGTTCAATAAATGCTATCAATTATAATCTTTAATTTTAAAAATTTTTTAAAAAGTTAGAGCAATCAAGCAGGCTGATAGTTCTCGTCACAGGTAAACATGTACACTCTATCATTCTCCATGGCTCACTTCTTCCTGGGTCATTCTCAAAGCCTGAGGGATGACAGAGAAAGCCATAGTTGAATCTCACAGGATTCTGCCACTACACTTTAAAGTCACCATGAGTCAGTTTGTCAAATTTGTCCATTTTAACTGGGATAGGTAGAACAAATCAGTTCCATTGTTCCTATACAAATAGGTGTATTAGAGTAATCTAACGGAAAAATTACAGAGCTCTATGGGCCAAAGAAAACATCCACAGTTGTAGCATGAAGTTTGATGACACTCATATTAACCTCAAGATCCCTGCTGTGTGTTATTACTGATGGTCTATCAACTCAAAGATGAGTGGCAACTGACACACTACAGATCATACAATCATCAGCATAGGCCAGGCATTATTGTTTTCTGATTTCTCCAAGTTCAAGATTCTAATTTCTTTTCAGGGCACCTGGGTGGCTCAGTCGGTTAAGCATCCGACTTCGACTCAGGTCATGATTTCACAGTTCGTGGGTTCAAGTCCCGTGTCGGGCTCTGTGCTGACAGCTATCTCAGAGCCTGGAGCCTGCTTCACATTCTGTATCTCCCTCTCTCTCTCTGACCCTCCCCTGCTCATGCTGCCTGCCTGCCTCTCTGTCTCTCTCTCTGTCTCTCTCTCTCTGTCAGAAATAAATAAAACATTAATTTTTTTAAAAGATTCTAATTTCTTTTCAAGTGTGAAAAACAAAATCACCCAACACCAAACCATAAACGTGTATTTACTTCTTGTTAATGTTATAGGAGAAGATTTATTATTAAATACACATTGATTTGATTGTTGGATACTGAACTATACTAGTGGGTAGGAAATTACTGAAGAAAAATTAAGCACCAAGTCTGTAGGACTGGAAAACCAGGAAATGACAGAGAAGATATTTAGAGTAAATGAGGAGAACTAGTAGTTAGTGGTACAATCCAATTTAGAGCCACCTACTATTAGGCCAACTCCTAGGGAAAAGCTGTTTTTTAGATGTGTTAACCATTTTAAATCTACACTGTAGTTCTTAGTCATTACACGTATGTAGATTCCTTAGTCACAGAACTTCTTTTGAGAAATAAAACTGAGTTAGCAAAGTGTACTGATAAAATTTTAAGCCCTGGTGTCAAACTGAACTAAGAGTGACTAGTTTTTGTTATTGTTTGTTACCTTGGGAAAGTTATGTCAACTCTCTGAAGACTCAACTAACTCTCCTATATAATGAGCAGGAGAATACTTACACTATATAATAAATTGATGCAGATGAGGGACTTAGCACAGTAATGAAGAATTTGGTACATGCGACTGGAGAGTGATCTAATTTTATAATGAAGTTTACTGGAAATAAAAACCTAACAAGCATCAAGAAAGAAGAATCAACCATTACTTGCCTTGGTTCAGAAGAATTTTCCAAATCCTACCAATTAGTCTTGACCCCTAAGCAGGGTATCTGGGGCCTGTTTGGATTTACAATGTTGAGGTCAGTAGCCTCTTCCCAAGACTGCATGGCTCTCCCAAGGACATTGTCTGTTAGACTTCCAAGTGATGCTCTGTGTATTCTGTTCACGGTTTACAAAAATGAGGCTTATAAGCTACCATAGGAGATCAGAAATGCAGAGAAAGAAATAGATCCAAGGCCTGTTGGGAATTTCTTCCAGAAGCACCAAGATCAAAATCCTTAACTCTTGAAGAGTTTCATGGGAGGACAGTGAACATTTGCACAGAAGAGTTCTGGCCATATCTGCAGCTTTATACCTCACTCACTGAGGTGGTCCTATCCAGCACAGACAGCTGCCATGCCTCTCTATGCTAAAGCTGAATTCTAACATCTAATATTTACGGGCATTTGTCAAATTTTTCTGACCATTAGAACCATTACAGCTTCATTTCTAATAAGGAGAGGAGTGAGATAAGGCAGAAAAAAATAGCTCATCCCCTAAGATCAGGAATACATCTTAAAGTCATTTTTTTTACTTCTACAGTGGTCTAAACATTAGACTGCATTTATATACCTGGATCTTTATTACCAACACTTTGTTCCCTGTTGATCTTATTGAATTTGATCCATCCATTCATCCATGCATCTATCCAGTCACAATATATAAGCAACTATGAACAATTATAAAAGCATTGTATTTACACATACGTGTGCACGTACATATAAATAATCTGGCTTCTGGGAGGCTACAATAGTGGCAATGGCAAAAGGGTCAACAGTTCAATGTTTTCATCTTCCTAATGGAGATAACCAGCGAGGAAACTTGGTGTAGAAAGGAAAAGTAGGTACTTTAGTCCTAAACAGAAAGGATGCACAACAGGCAGGCAGAAAATAAGCCATTAGGGAGAATTTATCGGTCAGACATCAGCTATTTAGTTTAACTCTGAGTCCTGGGTCCCTTCGATCATAGCAAATCACTTGCAGACAATCTAGAACAAGTATTTCACTTTTGAGCTTTTAAGTTGTTCAAGTACTGTACTACACTAGTGGGCAAAGTCTATGAGGAAAGGGAGAGACATTTACTACAGACTCTTCCTGTCATGTATTTCTACCTGGACTGAATTGTTTAAGGGATGGCAATTCAATACTCAATTATAATCCTTGATTAAACTCGGAATATTTTTATTTTTGCTGGAGGAAAAATGTACTCCCAGGTAAAATTAGTTCCAATAACTGCAGAACAATCTTGTTACCGGGCATTACTTGAAATGTAGCTACCTTAAGATTTGGGCAGAAAGTTGTCAGACTAGCTGTCTGGGACAGCTGAGTATTCTTAAGGAATAATGGAGAATCAGGCATTTAAGTCGAGCCACTTAGACAAGCGCTCTCATACAATAGTCACCAGGTAAATAGGTAGGGCAGGGGTGACCTGGAACTCTCCAGAGAGCTTTATGAAGCCCAAGATCATATTTTACCATTCACAGTAGTACCTAACAATGTATACAATACATAGAATTGAGTTCAGTATCTTCACTTTTCTCATAATTATGACACAAGCTGAGCCTTGGAAGAAAAAAATAATAAAAAGCAGAGAAGAGTTACTAATTGCTTTCCCCTGTTAACTCACTCTTTTTAATTTTAGCAGTGTGGAAAGGAATGCCCTGACTCAATGTAAGTTTATCTGATAATTTAGCAGAACAAAGCAAGGACCTCTATGAATTCTCAGTGTGTCTGAGTTATTTATTTTTTTTAAAGAACTACCTGCTGTTAATGTGGGAGGCTTAGGCAGCCTTCTCAGGCTTCCAGGAGGACTCAAAGCCTCAGATTAACTATTACTAAACAGTCTTTGTGCCCCCATCACCCCTGGATTCAAATGGTCAGACATGCTGTGATAAATTGGTCTTCTTCTCAATTATGGTATGAAGAGGGCAGGGGACTCTGTCCTTGTAAGAAAGGATGATGTCCTGCCTGGGAAGACTAAGTAAGTGATGGAGCCTGCTACTTTCCAGCTATCCACACTCCTCACCTTCACCAAGGACACATTAGTTTGCTCACGGTGCTCTGGAATAGAGTTCCACTGTGATAGTTGACAAGAAAGGTTAAGATCCAAGAGGTCATGATTTCCAGGAAATGGGAGTGACATGCTAGAAAACTTGAGGGGCTCTATGAGCTGGCTTCCCTGCAAGCCTGAGAGGCGTCAAGTAGAAAGCTCCATTTCCATGCAGGTCATGGAGCAGAAAGGATGGACCATACTAGCTCAGCTCAACCAACATTCAGACAACATGTATCGGGCCCTACACTGTGGCTGGGGGTACACAGGTTGAAGAAATGCAGAAATAAAAGGTCACTACATTCAGGGTTCTGCAAGAGCACAGTCCTGGGGCCTCTGGCATTGGGCAGTCAGAGAAGCTTTCTGGAAGGACTGACACAGGAAAAGTGGAGGAAGATACATCCATTAATAACAACTTGAACCAGGCCAGGGCTTGAGATACCACAGGCCTGTGCAGAAAGCCAGCAATATGGTTGGCTGGCTTCCTGTACTTGCTAAGCATACTCCTAGGACTCTACTTCAAAATCTTTGAGAGGATCCAGCATGCATGTAATTACAAGGTCTGTATCTGGGAAGTTACCAATTTAATGACATTATGCCAGGCTCCCCATATCACATACAGGGTCTGGTGTAAGAATTTAAGCAGAGGTCATAAATTTACTACACATCTAAAGAATTAATTAAAATTAATAAATGTGTCATCGATTCTATTCTCCTACCTTAAAATATTTAGGTTCATAAGGACTTAGCTAGGTTACTATAAAAATTCTGGGAGGACTTGAAGTTTCAGTCTGGAATGTGCCTGCACCCCAGTCCCACACCCCAGCCCCTTTCTTTCCTTCCCACTCCCAGCTCAATTTTACCCCGGGAGTGACCTTCTTGCACTTGGAAATGGGCACTGTTGTCAGTTCTGCAAAGCTCCATTCACACGTGAGCTGCCTGTGACCCACCCTCAGGTCTAGAGCACACACAGAGCTAGAGCCAGCTTTCCTCAGATCAGACTTGCAAGAGGCCTATTTTGTCCCTGAAGCTTGCTCAGGGCCATATGGGCAGGAAATTCTGGAGTTCTAAAGACTGGGCAGAATTTAGATAAGGGATGGGTAGGGAAGCTGGCTTGGGGTTGGGGGTTCCTTAGGCATGACTGGGAAGGAAGCTGGAAGAAGGCCACAGAAGGGCTCTCAAAAGCACAGGAGTTAGAGGAGACCACCTCTTGCTGCGTCTAAGGGCAAAACTGCATTCCCTTCCAATTATTTTGATACAGACTGATGTAATCATCCTTAAGAGCTCCCTTCTTGGTAGTTAATCAGGAAAAGTACAAATGCCAAATTAAAGCTACCTCAGTCTGGGCTCTTTAAATTAGTTTCTTTCCTATTTACAATAACACTTTCCAGTCTTCATCTTTCAGCCACTTTCCCTTTTGACATCAAAGTATGGCACCCCACAAGGGTCTCGGGTTGCCAAGAAGGTCCTTCTGAAGCTCTCTGGGATTCTAACACCTGCAGTGAGAGGCCCTTGTCCACTTGGTGACTGCTGACCCTGGTGTCATTCATTGCTTGAGTCTCTTCTCAGCCCATAACCTCACGGTGATTCCCTGTCAGCCTGGGCATGGAATCTTCCTCTAGCTGAGGAGGCCTAGCCCGCCCTCGTGCTAGGGCTGTGTGATCGGTGCCCTGGGTTCCCCAGGGTGGATTTTCCTATTCTGCCTGCCAGACAGCACCAGCAGCCACCTCACCCTCCCTGGGGCAGGCAGGAATTTCTGGAGACTCTGTAGCAGAAGAAACCCAGTGGACATCTAGGGAGCCACTAAGGACCTCCTTCTGGAGTGGGGCCTCTGTAGGCCACCTCTTTCCATTGTTCCAAAAAGGGCATGGAGCACAAACTCTTCAGCTTCCTTCCCTTTCATTAGCCAAACCCTCTACCCTAACAACATCAGCTCTGAGTCAGAGAAACCAGAATGTGCATTCCTTCAGCTCCCCTTCCCCTTCCCCCTGGCTCTTTGTGTTTTCTCCCTAGGACCCATTCTGGCAGCAAGAGAAAAGCTTTTATTCTTCTTGTCTGAAAGACACTTCTCCAACATTTGTATCCATGTCCCATCTGAGGTGGCCTTTACCCATTTTCCCTAAAGCCCTAACGGCAAACAGGCTGCAGAATGAAATCTAATTAGATTAAGTGTATAAATTAAGAGGCATCTAAAAAATATGACGTCTGCCATACACACAGTTCACCCCTAGGTGGGGAGGCCCAGCACTGCTGGCCCTGGGTTTGGCTTGGATAGGTCTGTCAACAAGTGACTGACACTCATTTAGGTGCCACTAAACATAGACATGGATTTTTTGAAGCCACGGTGGAGTAGGAGGCAGAGGCACAAAAGCACACTGTTAGGAAGCCCAACATTTTCTTTTAGTTTCAGAAATGCCCCATTTTTGGTGCCGGTGTAGCTCAATTGGTTAAGCATCTGACTTCACCTCAGGTCATGACCTCGTGGTTTGTGAGTTCAAGCCCCATGTCAAGCTCTGTGCTAACAGCTCAGAGCCTGGAGTCTGCTCTGGATTCTGTATCTCCCTCTCCCTCTGCTCCTACCCCTGCTCACATGTGCTCTCTCTCTCTCTCTCTCTCTCTCAAAATAACTTAACTTAAAAAAAAATTGCTCCCATTTTTTAAAAAAATGCTTATTTATTTCTAGGGAATTGTTTTCTTATTACCACTGTAACGGATTACCATAAAATTAGCCACTAAAAGAACAAAAATGTGTTTTCTTAGCAATTCTGGGAGTCAGAAGTTGAGCACCATTTTCAGGAAGCTAAAATCAAGAAATGCTCAGGCCTAGTTCTTTCTGGAGGCGAAGGAGAATCAAGTATCTCACCCTTTCCAGCATCTAGAGGCCACCTACATTCGGCCAGGCCCACTGTGTAGCAGCAGCACATCTCTCAGGCCTGATCCCTCCATCTTCCTCACCACATTGTTGGCTCCTCCCGCCTACCATATAAAGGCTGCAATGATTACATTGGATCCTTCTGGAGATTAACCTTGGGATTAACCTGGGATAATCCTCACCTGAAGATCCTTAACTTGATCACATCAGCAAAGTACCTTTTGCCTCATAACAGCTTCACAGCTTCCAGAGATTAGACTTTGCCACATTGGGGGCCAGTTATTCAGCCTCCACCATAGGGGAGAGGTGTCTCTTCCTAGCTCTGAGGTATTGCCTCATTCACTAGCATAAGAACCAGGCCTATCTCATGTGTTCCCTATAATAAGGAACACAGATTTGACAGACTTACCATGACTTGCCCATTTCCTGCTGTCACAACTGTGCTTTGTTTTGTTTTAATTATTTTTTTTTTCTTTTTGTAATTATCCAGCCTGGCTTTCTTTAGTCATCCAGGCTACCTTTATTATTTATTTATTTATTTATTTATTTATTTATTTATTTATTTATTTATTTATTTATTGAGAGAGGTAGCATGCACCTGTGGGGTAGGGGTAGAGAACATGGGAGACAGACAATTCCTAAGCAGGCTCCACAATGTCAGAGCAGAGCCTGATGTGGGGCTCAATCTCACAAACCATAAGATCATGACCTGCGCTAAAATCAAGAGTCAGACACTTGACCTACTAAGCCACCCAGGTGCCCTCCCACACCTTTTTAATATTTATTTATTTTGAGAGAGAATCAGGCTACATTTAGAATTACTCTCCCCATACTCTGTTTGGGGTATCCTTAGGGAAAACAGGTAAGTGGACTTCTTTCTTTCTTTCTTTCTTTCTTTCTTTTTTTTTTTTTTACTGTTTTACTTATTTTTGAGAGAGCACAAGTGGGGGAGGAGCAGACAGAGAGGGAGACAGAGACTCCAAAGTAGTCTCCACGCTGACAAAAGTGATCCCAATGTGGATCTCGAACTCATGAATCATGAAATCATGACCCAAGATGCAGAAGTGGACTTCTTTCTTATTCAAAATCAAGTATAATTGAAATTCTAGGGATGCCTAGCTGGCTCAGTCAGTCGATTATGTGCCTATTGATCTCAGGGTCATGAGTTCAGGCTCCATATGGGTGTGGAGCCTACTTAAAAAAAAAAAAAAAAAGAAAGGAATGTACATCCATATTAAATACAAGTGCAGTATTCTAACAAATACCAGGACCTGGGTCAGTCTGAGCCAGGCAAAATGCAAAGCTGCTTCCCCCCATGCAACTTCCATGCTTCAATTATTGGGTTCATGAATGACTAAAGGGAAAATCTCTTCAGAGAAATACTGGAACTGAGAAACAAGTGAGAATAGCTAGAGGTAATAGAAAGTTCTATATCACAAAAAAGGAGGGCCACTGAGTGCTCTCTTTCACAACAAGCATGTCTTGTCTCTACCAAGGGGACATGCTCTGAACTGTCCAGCATGAGTGATAACAGCCCTGAGATACTCCCACATGCTCAAGAGCCAAGAGCTGGCCAGGGTTAGGAAGCTCATCAGTCCTGTCACTTGTCTGCTGCATGAAGTAGTCTTCCCATCTTGTCTGTGCTGTTACTCCGACTACAGTGTAAACAGATACTGCCCTAATCCTCTCCCAATGTGGCCAGCTCTGGTGTGGGGTAGAGCCAGGATCCCTGGCATTATGAGGAAGAACATGAAAGGTGGCCATCTAGCATTGGCATTTCCTAGGCACAGATATCAGGGTTACCCCTGCGTGACCAAGCCAACTTCTCGACACAAGTATCAAACCCAGGCCCTTCCCCTTTGGACTTAGGTCACCTGAGCTGCCAACCACTCCACATACTCTGAATTCACTTAGTGGCTATCCTAGCAATGGCATTTCTGTGACAATCAAAACTTAGCAGAGCAGATACGTTTGTTCACTTGCCTGTATCCAAATGAGTTACTTTGGAAGCAAAAGCCAGTTCTTGCCATGCCCCAGATGCATTCATTTTTCCCTTGTATTTTCTCTCTCCCTGGGCAGAGCACAGAGTGTGGGAGCACAGTATTTGAAGGTCTCATTCTTCAAAACTAGAGTTTGAATAAAGTGTGTGCTTATGGTTACATGCTGACTGACATATATGCAACTTTTGAGTGGAACAGCATGAATCGTGGAAATTGAATTAAACAATAAACCCATAATTGCTTGTTAGGGTGCTTTAATTGACTCATAAGTACCATATGCGAAGCTGCGTGGCTGCAGGAGCCCAATTATAAGCTTGCTTATGGAAAGATACAACGCATTTTGCATGTTGGAAATATACTCCCCAATTATTGTTGCTTCTCAGAGAAAAAGCATTTTTAAATAAATAAGAAATACTTAGTAAGCTCGCAATGTATACTTAATCCCTAGGTAACCTTAAGGCACTTTGTTTAGGTTCTAATACAAGATCGGAAAATGTGCAGTTAAAAAATGCCCATTTGCTTTATTCCGAGGCCTCTGTTAAGCCCTGGGGCTCTCAGCTAACCAAAGAAATCCACACAAATAGGGATCTTGACCTAAGGCATTTTCCCCCTAAATGACAAAAACTGACCAAAATAAACATTTATGGAAAAAAGAACAAAGTGAAATTACAAACAATGCATCAATTGTATTTAAAACTGGCAAACACACATGAGGGTCACAGAGGAGAAAGCAGCGGGATCTTAAACTCTGGCTGCCGATGAGTGTGGCAAATTCAAGAAGGGAATGTTAGGACTCAGGGTCAGTTTACCGAGCTGGAAGCACACTAACCAGGATCAGCTGTGAGCCTGTGGGCCCTTGGGAATGTGTCCTGGACGTGGGAACACGGGAGGTACGTGTTGACCAATTGCTAAAATCAAGAAATCAGGAGATAAGCAGAGTGAACACCTTCCTAAATTAAAGTGGCGAAGAAGTAGTCAGAGAAAATCCTAAATCCAAGAAGGAAAAGCATGCCATTGTCTCTGGAGGAGGCCATATAGCTTGTCTGCAGGATCACGAGTGGTCTTGGAGTACCTTTAGTTCCCCAATGATTTCTAATTAGTCACAGTGAAACCACCCAAAATAAACAGCTACAAAGAGTGGCTTGTTTCTTAACAAAGCTGCCAGACAAGTCTCTTCATCTCCAGCTACTTCCTTCCCTAAACTAGACCAACCCCCCATCCCCCAAAAAACATACACTCTGAACAGAAAGAGGACAGGCTCTGCAAACAGTCTCAAAAAGTTCTCAGCCACTCATTCCATTTAGAATGCCTCTCTGAGTCCTTCCTCCTACACATATTAAAACCTGTATTGAAGAAAACCATTATAAATGCATATAAATCATCACACTCAGCAAGACACTGGCAGCAATCATTCTAGGTCATGACACTGAATATGAAGGAGCCATCACTGCATCCAACCTTGTTATATGTCAGTGATTCTCTCCCTGATTTTACAACATCTTAGAGTAGCTCCATTTATCTCAGTTCACTTTCTTCCATTAAAAATAATTCAATGGGGAATGATGCTAATGGGACAGTGTTTCTTTTGGGGGTGATGAAAATCTTCAGGAGTTAGATTATCATGGTGGTTGCACAACTCTGTGAATATACTAAAACTTACCAACTTCCACACATACATCAGAGAGTAAATTGTATCTCAACAAAGCTGCTGTAAAAATTTATAATGTAAACACTCTGAATCTTGAACAAATATAAATTATAAATATAATTCTTAAAAAAAGCTCCAAAGCCATGTCACAAAATCATGTCAGGCAGATGCTGCATTTCTAGAAATCCTGGAAATCATTAAGCATTTACAAGCTACCAAAGAAATTATTCTCCCCAAAGTTATGCTCAAAACCATTTACATTAACTTTTATAAACAAAGATGTTCCCATAAATAATGAGTTAGGATTTTATCATTAATACAGTTCTTTTCGGGGTACCTGGGTAGCTCAGTTGGTTACGTGTCCCACTTCAGCTCAGGTCACGATCTCATGGTTCATGGGTTTGAGCCCCGCATTGGGCTCTGTGCTGACAGTTCAAAGTCTGAAGCCTGCTTCAAATTCTGTGTGTGTCTCTCTCTCTGTACTCCCCTCCCCCAACCCCACCCAACACTCTGTCTCTCTTCCTCTCAAAAATAAACAAACATTAAAAATATTTTTAAAAACACAGTTCTTTTTGCATGTTTCTAACCTGCGAAGTTTCATTTTAAAATTGTGTCTTCCATTAAGTAAAACAAAACCAAAATACAAAACATTTGTGTAGACTTTCTGTGGTGCCATACTTACCAACTTAGAATTCTGTAGAATGCTATTGAGAGAATATGATCAGTTGAACTATGAAGCATTACAGTAATACAAGACAATTTATGTCCTAAGAAGGTTTATAATCTACACAGAACACTCAGCTTCTAATGTGTGTGGGAAATCCACAAAATATAAGAATATTTATGAACCGCCTGTATACAAACGTATTTAGAATACAAAAGCACTTCATGGTGGTTAGAGTTAAATTCTTACCATGTTTTAAAAGCTGTCTGGGTAAGAAATCATCTAAATCTCCTTATAAATTATTTTTCTTTCCTTCTTTCTCCATCACTGCCTCATTAGAGGTGTAAACTAATGATGAGATGCTTTCTCGTAATTCCAAGTCATTTTTCTCACTGCCACTAAAAAGGGTTCACATCAGATTCCTTCAGAAATATCTCCCACATTTAAATTCTGTGTCTTATGCTGAATGAAGTCCTCAATTCAAATCATATGAGTTTCTTGACATTTCTTTTATATGTTTGGAAAAAAATTCATAAACACTTCATTCTACAGAATATTGCCTATAACTATGCACTATGCTAGAAGCTTTATACTCCTCTAACCCCTATTTTATGTACATGTACAAGGGAAATGTATATTTGGAAGCTGTAAAAGAATAAATATGCTAATTCATACAGTGCATGTAGAAGGTGATTTATTCCATTTTTAAAGGAATATGGCAGTATTTACATAAGTTTCACCTGTATCTCTGCAAACAGCTGCTGTGCAACCAACTTCCAAATCAGGAGAAAAAATAGGCTGGGTATTTTTTACCAGTTGCTCTGAGCTTGACAGATGGACGGTGCTTTAGTTACCTGCTGCACTTCATATAAAGGCACAGGTAAGACTTGGGCCAAAGCATTCCACCAAGTAACTATAGAAAAAAAGTACTCTTGGAGTATGAAAGCTAAGATTCTTAAATGCCTATATAAAACAGAAACTTTAACTCTATGTATCTACCATGAAATAAGCTATGTTGATAATGAGGGCTCTATCATTTATCAGGAAGCTAAACTTTGCATCATATAATCATTCTAGGAACAGTAACTAAGTAACAAATGGGATGTGAAACTCCAAATTAAGAAGTGATTTGGTGTTTTCTATTGAAAAACAAATGCAAAGACCCAGGATATTAATTATCTCACTGTTACAGAGAAACAATAAGTCAGCACAATATCCACATGTATTACCCCCACCCCCTGACAAAGTATCCTACATGGTCTCGTGGATCTACTTTCAAAGAAAATTTTCTTTTCTGCAAATGATTTACTTTTTGTAGATCACTATGAGTACTCATGCTTTACACGGAATCATAATCACCACCATTATAATCAAGTGTCTGTTATATATAAAGCTGATGCCATGTCAAAAAGACATTTTCATTTTGTTGGGTATGCTCCTCCGTAGACTCTGCCAAGATGCTGCTGAAATTATGTTTATTCAATCCCCATTTTGTCTTTGGGCCCCCTGGAGACCATGCATTTGCCGCATCCTTTATGAAAAACAAATTTGTTACACTTTAATTCAGTTCCAGAAACTCAAACTTAATAAAACCCTATAATAAAAGTCTGAGTAATGGTGGATTCAGAGGATCATATTGTAGTTCTTATGCACTATATATATTCGCTAGTCATACAACTTAGCTTCTCTCCCAAGATGTTTTAATGAAGAACAACTCATTTCATTCAATATGTAGATGGATTCTTGAAAAGTTGTATGCAATAAATATGAAGGAAATGAATAAATTTTAATGCAATCGAAGAGCCTGCTCTCAAAAGGTTTTCCATCCAGAATAATGGTATTTAACCTCAAAGATTCATTTTTCAAAGTAAACAACACATGCTCTTATGTGAAATTGAATTTGTTTGAAGTGATATAGCTCAAAATCAAGTGACCTATGATTTCTTATGTGCATTAAAAAAAAATGCTAAAGTTAGCTGAGTTAAGAGTAAAACTGCCTTCTAGTGTCTTACCAGTGATAAGGCGGGAAGTTGATCTATTTTTACCTTTAAGCACTAGGAAATAATAAACCTTAATGTGACTAACAATATCCAGTTTACACTTTTAACTACTTTGAGCTAATCCTGGAACCTGCAAAATTCAAATTACCAAGGCTAATTGGGACCTGTAACCAAAACTTCTTCTGATAATACACTGTTTTACACATTTCCTTCAAGTCTTCATAGCACCCAAGTGGAACTTGTTTTTCAGCCAGAGTTCCGCACCAACGACCAGAACCCAAACACAATCTGAAGATGCAACAGGGCCAGTCAGCAGATTGATTCTGGCTCTGGCTTCTCCTGTGAGAGGCGCATAACCCACTCTGGATTCGGCTCATCCAGAACCAAGCATATTTGTGTGCATAATGAAGGAGTTGAACCAGGCTGATCTGCATCCCTTCTAGCTAATAGTCCATGATGACATTATGGGTACAGGCAGGACAAAACATTCTCAAATATATTATTATAATCTCAAATGTAATTCTTGTTATCAGGAACTTACAAGATTAGCATAGACAGCTGGTCCTAAAGTAAGCGTTTATGCGTAATTGTTTTTATTTCATTTAATGATATGTCGTTAAATACATACAGGACACTAAGACATAAGTGCTAAAATTCTACAATTCTTGTAAAAATAAACCCATACTTCACATAGGAAGGCATTAAAAAATTTTTTTTATGTTTATTTAGTTTCGATAGAGAGACACACAGAGTGTGAGTAAGGGAGGGTCAGAGAGAGGCAGACACAGAATCCGAAGCAAGCTCAAGGTTCTGAGCTGTCAGCACAGAGCCTGACATGGGGCTCAAACCTGCAAACTGTGAGATCATGACCTGAGCTGAATTTGGACACTTAACTGACTGAGCCACCCAGGCACCCCTGGCATTTTTTTAATAAGCCTTTTCTTTAATGTTTATTTTTGAGACAGAGAGAGAGAGAGAGAGAGAGGGAGAGAGAGAGAGAGAGAGAGAGAGAGAGAGAGAGAAAGCGAGCACAAGTGCAGAGGAGGGGCAGAGGGAGAGAGGGAGACAAAATCTGAAGCAGTCTCTAGGCTCTGAGCTGTCAGCACAGAGCCCTACACAGGGCTTGAACTTATGAACCATGAGATCATGACCTGAGCCAAAGTCAGAGGCTTAACCAATTGAGCCACCCACCCACCTCAGGAAGGGATTTTATATAACACATATAAATTAGTTAGACTTCCATGTAAAGATGGCAGAGAGGAAACATGATTATACTTCTATTTTCTTCTAAAACTTCATTAAACTTTGTGAGTCCCTAGCACATTAAGAGAATGAGAAGGGGCGGAATGGTATCGTGACTTTGAAAGCCGTAAATCAACCGACAAGAAGCAAAGGACTAAATGGATCGAGGGAAGTGTTAACTATTAAGGTGGAAGCTACAACAGACAAAAGTGAATCTGACTTGCAACGCAGAATCTCTAGAAATGGGGTTTGAATGAAAGAAATTGAAATTGAATAGGCCAGAAAAATCCATGAAAGTTTTTCTGAAATGTGGTCTGATTATCTTGAGAAAATATTTACTCCATCAGTGGAGAGTTTAGGAGTTTTTCAGTTCCTGAGCTATGTGGAAAGGTAAAGGTAGTTGGTTATTTAGAAGTTCTCAGTTCACTTTCCTTATTTAGAACTACTCTGGGGGCATCTGGGTGGCTCAGTCGGTTAAGTGTCCGACTTCTGCTCAGGTCATGATCTCACATTTTGTGAATTCCAGACCGGCATCAGGCTCTGTGCTGACAGCTCAGAGCCTGAATCCTGCTTTGGATTCTGTGTCTCAATTGCTCTCTGCCCTCCCCTACTCACACTCTGTCTGTCTCAAAAATAAATTTAAATAAAGAAAAAAAAACATTGAAAAAAAAAACTATTGTGTCCCTTTTAGGACATTCAAACCTTAAAGACCATTGCTTTAGAGATCACATAATCTCAGGTTTTATTTATGTGTTTTTATTTCTCCATTTCCAGAGGAGTGGGCTTTATTTACATACTCCTTAGATCTTTCAAGACGCAAAATAAAGGAAAGGAAAACCTGAGATAATTAGTAACTCTAGGGATAATAAAATGTTTCAAGAAATGTATAATTATCACAGTTTACTCACACACAGTAAGACTTTTAAAAGTACTTGTATAGCCATACTATTATAAACACTGGATACATTGATCTAGTAAAACTACATGATAATCATATGGAGAAAAGCATCATGAGGGCAGGATAATGCAAGAGAGGTAAGTCCTTATTATTCACATTTGGAAGGCAATGGTTAATGCTTACAGCTGAAAATACAAGATGCCACAAACCAAACATAGTTTCTAGAGATACAATTTTAAAACAGCATAATCAGCTAAAATAGTTCAAAGTAGTTGAGGCAAATGGAGGCAAGGAGAAAACCTGGTAGAATTATTTAATTTTTTTATTCCTATTAAAGAACTATTTGATCCTTCAAACTGAAGATCTATACATTTGATAAAACTTAAAATTAAAGTGAATGACTGAATGAGTAAAATAGACTAACATATTTAAAATAGTCCCAGGTATATAAAATAGTATATTAAATAAAAAACATAATATAGTAGATTATGTTTCATAAATACATTCTTTATAGGCAAAGTCTTTCCAATTTGTCTTCTTTTGACAACAAACTAAAATGGAGTTTAATTTCATATTTTATTACTCTACATACTCTACATATGTATTTATTTTTCCACATAAAACACACACACACAAAAAACAAAAATAAACCAATGGAAGATAGCACATTTTTTTCTTCTGATTTTGTGACAATACTAGAAATGCACATAGGAAACCTAGTTCTTGGCTTTTGACAATTTTAGTGGCTGGTTGGCAAGGAGGTTGGTTAGGCAGCTGCTGTAATTTACTATTTTTTTTTTAAGAAATGTTTCTGTTTTTTTGTTTATTTTTAATATTTATTCATTTTTGAGAGAGAGAAAGAGAGAGAAAGAGTGAGTAGAGAAGGGGCAGAGAGAAAGGGAGACACAGAACTCTAAGTAGGCTTCAGACTCTGGGCTATCAGCGCAGAGCCTGATGAGGGGCTCGAACCCATGGACTGTGAGAACATGACCTGAGCCAAAGTTGGATGCTTAACCAACTGAGTCATCCAGTACCCCTGACCTAATTTATTTTTACTTCCAGAAGGAAAAACTAGGACCAGACACTGAGAAAAGTATTGATAACAGAGGTCAAAATGACAAAGATGAAAGATGAGCAGAGGTTATTAGCTCATAATGAGAGATGACCTAGCTGGAACACGGGGGATTAGGAAAGAGAGGACTTGTTCCTTAGCTGTGTGGAAAAGCTAAGGTAGCTGGTTATTTGGAAGTTCTCAGTTCACTTTCCTTATTTAGAACTATTCTGCCCCGTTTAGGATATTCAGCTCTCAAAGACCACTGATTTAGAGATCATGTAACCTCAGGTTTTATTTCCATATTCTTATTTTTCCATTTCTAGAAGGGTAGCTTTAATTTACATATCCCTTAGATCTCATATGTCACAAAGAATTAGCCCAATGCAAATCCAAAGCAGTAGACATGAGTTTTGGTATTGAAGGCATCTCTACTCCTCCAACCTGCTGCTTGCTAAAGCAAATGATGCCAGAAATCAATGTAAGAGACTGTCCACAACAATGAACAAACCCAAGCCAAAATAATCCAGTTTTATTCTTGTCCAAGACAAACTCAGTACTGACTATGAGAAATCTGCTTCCAAATTGTGATAACTTGTGGGGAAAAGGAAGGCAAGTATCAAGGTTGTTTCAAAACAACAACAACCAGGAAGGGATAGTAGATGAGTTCAAATCAGATCCAAGCAAAACTGATGGCCTGCCTGGGTAAATAACAAATTATTCTTAAAAGACTTGGCTTTTTTAAAAAATTTAATTTTTTGGGAGCCCCTGGGTGGCTCAGTCAGTTGGGTGACCGACTTCGGCTCGGGTCGTGATCTCATGGTTTCTGGGTTGGAGCCCCGTGTTGGGCTCTGTTCTGACAGCTCAGAGCCTGGAGTCTGCTTCGGATTCTATGTCTCCCTCTCACTCTGTATACACTGTCTCTCTCTCTCTCAGAAATAAATAAAACATTAAAATTTTTTAAAAATAATTTTTTAATGTTTATTTATTTATTTGAACAATTTTTTTAATGTTAATTTATTTTTTGAGAGACAGACAGAGCATGAGTAGGGGAGGGGCAGAGAGAGGGAGACACATAATCCACAGCAGTCTCCAGGCTCTGAACTATCAGCACAGAGCCCAGTGTGGGACTTGAACTCACGAACTGTGAGATTATGGCCTGAGCCAAAGACAGATATTTAAACTACTGAGCCACCCAAGCGCCCCAATGTTTATTTATTTTTGAGAGACAGAGACAGAGAGAGAGAGAGAGAGAGACAGAGCATGAGTAGGGGAGGGGTAGAAAGGAAGACATAGAATCCAAAGCAGGCTCCAGGCTCTGAGCTATTTGCAAAGAGCCTCACATGGGGCTTGAACTCATGAATGATGAGATTATGACCTGAGTCAAAGTTGGACACCATCTGAGCCACCCAAGTGCCCCAGATCCACCCTTCTTTTAAGAGAAAAAAGATCGAGCGAGAGAGAGAGGAACAGCTTAGATATTTGATAAGATATTTTAGTATAAATTCTGTTTAATCTAGAGATCTGGCTTTATTATAGATTTTTTGTTTGTTTTTCTTTAACAGAGCTTAAATCCATCCTTCTCTAATTTTGGAAGGCAGTTCCATTTCTTTTTTCTTTTTTTTTTCTTTTTTCATTAACATAGAAAATAGTGAGCTCGCATTATCTCCCTAATCTTCGGGTACACATAAGAAACGTTTTATTCCATCTCAATCATTCCCCTTTAAAGAAAAATAGCTTTGAGTCCTTTAGGGCCTTGAACTACATAGCCCACCCCCTACAACATATTCAGGGAGGTACCAAATGAGTTATGTTGTGGACTGAATATTTGTGTTCCCACAATTCATATATTGAAGCCCTTACCCCTAATACTATGCTATTTAGAGATGAGAATTCTGGGGGACAATTAGAATAAGATAAGGTCATAAGGGTGGGACCCCATGATGGGACTAATAGCCTTATAAAGAGAGTGGGAGCACAGGAGAGAAATATATCTCTCCCTACCACACACACCCAGGAAAAACCATGTAAGGACTTACCAATAAGGAGGCCATCTGAAAGCTAGAAAGAGAATCCTCACCAGAACTTTACTCTACTAGAAACCTATTCTTGGTTCCCAGCCTCCAAAACTGTAAGAAAATAAATTTCTGTTGTTTCATTCAACCAATCCATGGTGTTTGGTTATGGCAGCACAAACCAATGCAAGCTATAAATATTAATAGTATTTTAAAACTGGACAGGTACACAGAGATA
Source organism: Hyaena hyaena (assembly GCF_003009895.1). NCBI lineage: Eukaryota > Metazoa > Chordata > Mammalia > Carnivora > Hyaenidae > Hyaena > Hyaena hyaena. The sequence continues at coordinate 408,197 of NW_024081724.1, forward strand.
ACTCATTCCCAGTTAAAAACTGGTGGCCTTTTGAATTAGCCTGCAGACTTTTTTTTATAGGTGTTCATAGAATTAAAAACACTTTAGGGGTGATGACTGTAATTGTACAGAAGCACCATTATTGCCAACTGCATCCCTTCTGCCATAAAAACACATTTGTGGAGCTTGCTTCATGCCTGTGTCTCTCTGATTTCTATTGACCCTCTCCTTGTATACATGAGCAAACTAAAGTTCAGAGATGTCAGGTGACTTGCCCAAGCTGAGGCAAGTAATTAAAATGAAAAATGGGCCTAGAATCCAGATCCTTTGATACCTTATCTGGTTTTCTACTATGTAGCCTGTCTAAAGTCAGTTAACTACATATTAGTTACGTTAGTTAACTACAGTGCCAGGATATGAGAAAAACAAATAGTGTAGTGACCTGAAGCATGAGTATAAGGGGGAAATATCAAGTGAAAAGGTAAAATAATCATTTATTTTTAATTTTATCTATTCTTCTGCCCAGAGGAATTAATTCTGAAAAACTACATTTTGTTTTGAAGGTGATATATTATTATGCTGAAATATTATTAATTTTGAAGGTGATATACTATTATGCTGAAAGAGGCAAAACAAAAATTTAATACTATATTCCTTGAACTAGTTCTATTAATACTTTACATCAAATTGAATTTAAAAGATTTTTGGTAGAGAAATATAATAATTGATGATAGCAAAGGAAATAACAGAAAAAGGAAAAATAGTAATGGAAATTCTATACTTTAATATTGTATTAAAAGAGTGAATAAATCTATTAAAATGTCTATATTTTAATTTAATTACACTTTGTAATTAAATGTAATTACATTTATCGGAAACATTATATATTATTTAAGTATTAAATATTAAAGGATTATTGTAATTCAAATCCCCAAAAGTTTGCCTTTTGGTCATGTCCTATATGCTATCTATCTCCTGATATTTCTTTTCCCCAAAATATCTTATTGATTTACAACCAGTAAAAGAAAAATAGGAGAAACACTAGGCATTGTCATGCCTTTGTGCAAATCTTGCAAAGATATGAAAAGGGCAAATAGTGATAGGTAGGGCAGGGAATTATTCTGTTACACAGAAGAGGAAACTGAGGCTCAAAAGTGCTCAATCCCATGACCAGCAGGGTCAGCCATGATTGCACATTTTCTGCATTGTGGTCTGTATTTCACATGTTGAGATAATATCTCTGAGGATATTGTTTCATTAAAAAATGGTCACAGACTTCAATGTGTTTTTATTTGGCAAGTTACCTTTTAGTATTGATTACCTAAGCTTAAAAAAATATAACACTAGGGGCGCCTGGGTGGCTTAGTCGGTTAAGCGTCCGACTTTCGCTCAGGTCATGATCTCGCGGTTCGTGGGTTCGAGCCCCGCGTCGGGCTCTGTGCTGACTGCCAGCTCAGAGCCTGGGGCCTGTTTCAGTCTGTGACTCCCTCTCTCTCTGACCCTCCCCTGCTCACGCTGTCTCTCTCTCTCTCTCTCCTAGAAATAAATAAAACATTAAAAAAAATTAAAAAAAATAACAGTTAACATAGACCTGCTAGATATATGGGCTGTTTTACCCATATTACTTAATTTCACATTAAGATTTCTGTATTACAAGCGAGTCATTTATTCATTAATTTACTCATTATTTCAATAAAAATATCTCAGATGCCACCTGCCTTGGGAGCTTCTACATTTGTGAATATGGGGTCAGAGGATTGTGGAAAGGATAGAAAAATAAGTGTCAACAAACCCCACCATCTATCAGGACCTTACAGTAGAGCAGGAGAGGCATGTGCACATATAAAAAGAGGACTGGCGCGTGGCTTGTTTTCCTAGAAGTTCATGGTGCACTGGAGGAGACTATTTGTTTAACAAGTGTTGAATGTTATTATAATAGCCCACAGCTTAGCATGCTCTTATCAAATGTAGGTCTGGAGTAAGTCAAGGGCATACCAAGGCCACGGGCCTGTCTATTGTATCCTGCTATTTCTGTCCTATTGTCCCTCTTCAATGAGCGCCTACTCTGAACCCATCCATGCCCCTCATGGCTGACTTCTTTTAAATACCATGGCTTAAAGTTCCCCGGAATCTCTCTAAAATTTCACCTCCTTTTCCTCTGCCTTCATGCCTTGACACTGACTCCCTTTTGCTTTAATTTAACTCGCAGATCATTTTTAGATAAGTTGTTTTTTCTATGTCCTGCAGTAAGTCCTACCAGGCCTTTCCCTCAAATGAAAGCCATTGGGGTCCTGGCCCCTTCTCTATCTGCGGCTCAGCAACCACTGGACTACGTGATGGCTCAGGTACTTCTGGAGGCAGCTCCTTCCCAGGATCATGAATGATGCATACAGTTTTGCCTGATGATATGGGGAAAGACGACATCCTACAGAAAGGTAATGGCATGGCTAATTAGACCTCTTTGGACTAAAACCTAAGGTGTGTATGGGAAATAAGACTCTAAAAGAAACCACACATAAAACTGCAGAAGGCCCTAGATGCCCTATTAAGGGCTTTGGCCTCTACAGACAATGAAGATCTGTGGAATTTGTTCTGTTTCTTTTCAGCAGAGGTGTACGTATTTTAGGATATCTGACGATTGTCCATAAGTAAAAACCTTCTTTGTAAACAGCTGCAGATACTAAGAGAACCCACAAATCCATACATATCTAACCAGGGACAATGATATAAATGATGCATGAAAGCTGACAGCCAGATTGTGATATTTGGAAAAGTAAAGTTACTAAAGCCACGTTGAAATAGTCACTCATTGAGGAAGTATTCACTAAATGCCTTCCAAATGTGAGATATAGTGTTTGGCGCTGAAGGGATCCAGAGTATAATATGGTTTCTGCTCTCACTGGGCTTATAACAACTTCTGATCACTCCTGATATGTGAGTGTGTGTGTGTGTGTGTGTGTGTGTGTGTGTGTGTGTATACACATACATACATACATACATTCAGGGAACATATCCATGAGGAAATTTCAGTGGTTATCTCAGAATTCCCTTTAGGGAAAAAAAAAAACAAAACCAAAAAAAACAAACAAACAAAAAAAACGATGAGAGAGTCTTCTATTCCCCAAAAAAGAAGTTTGTTTTTATGTATTTGAAAGAGGTGTGTCTCAGGACTGGTACCTTAGGGCATCACCACGAATGAGGGAATGTGTTAGGGCAAAGGCACAAGAGAATAAATGGAGAAATATTTTGCTCTAAAATATGAATAAGTGGTAGGATTAAAATGCACTATTAGAAACACAGGTTAAAGCCTTACTCTCTATTTGAAATGTTCTACCAGGTGTGAATAAGAGTGAGTTGCAGAGTAAATTATCATCACAGCTCTTTCCACACTTATTATTACATGGGCTATTGCAATCTCATTCCTATGATGTGTTTCATCTTACAACTCAACATTTGGGGATGGAAGATTAGAGAGGAGGGTGGTATCAATATGGGTCAGGCATTATCCTCAAAGGACAGACTTACAAGTCCTCCGAAGTTAGACTGTCCATTTGTTCCAAATATCTTTTTCAAACAGCAACACTTTCCAGTGGTTTTATTTAAAGTCTGTCCAGATGGCCTCAAACCTGGCAAACAGTAATGGGAAGGAGAGCCCTGAATGTACTAAACAACTATTAAGACTTTGAGGGTCTAACAGTTTGCTATGTGCTTTATGAAATCACCATCTAATACTTGTCACAATCCTACACATGAGATAATATAGTCTTTGGTTCGCAGATGAAATTAAAGCTCAGAAAAGCCTATCATTTTCCCACAAATCATAAAACTAGTCAATGGAGGTGCCAAAATGTATACCTATGCTCACCAAACTTCACAGGATACAGTCACTGCTACTATACATAGCTGCTTCCAGAGGGGGAGACAGACAATTTTGACGATGTTTAATTATAAAATATCAATTGTATTATTTTTTCTTCTTTACACATCATGTTTTAATGTTTATTTATTTTTGAGAGAGAGACACAGAGTAGGATCAGGGAAGGGGAGGAGAAAGAGGGAGACACAGAATCCAAAACAGGATCCAGACTTTGAGCTGTCAACACAATGCCTCACATGAGGCTTGAACTCATGAACTGTGAGATCATGACCTGAGCTGAATTTGGACACTTAACTAAGCTGACCTGACCTAGGTGCACCTTTACACATATTTTCTTTAAGACTGAATTTTCATAATACCTAGTAAAATCTTTTCCTGGGCATTCACCAAATCTTTCATTTAGTGAATCATACATATATAATGTCATTATTTTGTGTCAACAAATGTAATTATAAGATACATTTCCAACAAACACCTAATAACATTTTCAAGGCAAGCATACAACATCTGCTGCCAAAGAGTAAAAGTATGTGTGTGGTATGTGCATGTGTGTGTGTTTCTATTCACTAGGGTGAATAGGTGAGGCGGATGCCCATTCTCACCCTCTTAGATGTGCATGGTTTTCAGGGCAGGGTAAGATAAGGCAAATGGGCAAACAAGCAAAGTATTAGCTAAACTTTACAGAGTATTTACTTTGTGCCAGGTACCATTCTGTACTCTACAGTTACATTCTATTATCATTCCTGCCTTATAGAGAAGGAAATAGAAGCCAAAAAAAAAAAAAAAAAAAAAGAAGTTAATTAACTTTTCAAATCCAAGGAGCTGTTATGTGGCAGAGGTAGGATGCAAAGCCAGGAAATCTCACTCTAGAGTATAGGCTCTGAACCACTGGTCATTTTGCCTTCACAGGGGATCAATTAATTAGAAAAATTAATGATGTGACTATATTTACAACTCTTTGGAAAGTCCATGCTGATTTTAGAAAGCATTTATGTATTAGGAATTATCTATTAGTATGTTTTGATCTTAATCATACTTCTAGTCTGTCCCAGATCCCCGTGTCTATGCAAAGACACCCACATTTTTTTTCTCAATAGTAAACTGACATTTCTTATGCTTTTTATCTTTTGTTAAGATACGTTTAGAAGAATATATAGGTGTTTATATTTTAGAAGAATATATAGGTCTTCTTTACAAAAGAAATCCTTTATTCTTATTGAAGTATTCCTGCTACGACTGTGTCATTTTCTTCCTTGTAAACTAAGTATCAGCGATATGATGTTGCTTATTTTGTAACGCAACTTTGATGCACCATTCTGATCCTCAGTCTTGCAGTATTTAAATGACCATCCACATTTCAGTGTTAAGAATTGATAGCAACTGGCTTATTTTTATTGCTCTGGCTCTAGCAAAAATAAAACCTTCCATAAGAACATGAAGCTTGTAAAAAGCTTTAAACTTTGTGGCTCTTCTTAAAAGCACAAATATTTGAGGTCTGAAACTCATTCATGATTACTCCTTTCACAAACCATTAAAAACTCAATCATGCCAAATAAATCTATTAAGGATATAGTGGGTGTTTACTAATTTTTTTTATTTGGATGTTTACTTTGCCATTTCTTTGCTAGACTAGTCTCTTGCTATTCTTTTTATTTAACAGCTTTTTGCCAATCTCTCATAACATCTGCTTGAAGCCTCGCTGTTAATTTGAGGCAAAATGAAAATGCACTGAGAATATTCCCTTTGATTAGATGATCAAGACAGAAATAAATGGCTGTTCATATACCCAGAGAGACCTGAAATTCAAACTTTGATCAAAATAGAACTGAGTTTATGAGCTGTTTTTTGAACAAAAGTAGTTCCACCTTGATTCTATATTTCATAACCACAAAACAACCCCCAGCAAGATTATCATAGATTTCACAATGTAACATATAACCACAAAGACAAGTACTAAACAACTCAGTAACAAGCGACAATGGAGCCTGTATGCAAAACTCTTAACTTGAGGCTATCTCCTATCTGCCAGATGTACTCTATGTTATTATGATTATATATTATATTATATTATATTATATTATATTATATTATATTATATTAATGAAATTAGACATCTATAGTAGAAAGAATCTAAAGGTACCAATATGTTTTCTTTATACTGCTTAGCAGAGGATTTACACATATGAGTATTAAAGAAAAATCCATCCAATTGGTGAAATCATAAATATAATTATAAGCTAATGGCTCGTCCCAACTGTCTACTGTTTACCTACAGGTAATTTACACAGTTTCCTTTTCCTCTTTTTTTTTTTTTAAGTTTATTTACTTTCTTTGAGAGAGAGCAAGGTGGGAAAGGGGCAGAGAGAGGGAGAGAGAGAACCCCAAGCAGACCCCACACTGCCAGCATGGAGCCTGATGTAGGGCTCGAATTCACCAACTGGGAGATCATGACCTGAGCCAGAATCTAGAGTCAGAAACTTAACTGACTGAGCCATCCAGGTGCCCTTCCTTTTCCTCTTAAGAGAGACACTTAAAATGAAAGTCTCCATTTAATGGAATTATGATATCAAGAATAAGAACTCTTTTCTGACTGCATTATTATATTCATGCATTCAATATCCAAGATCTATGAGATTGTGGGGATGCAAAGGCAAATAAGATACTACTCCAGTCCTTAAAAAACTCATAATCTCATGAGAAGGACAATTATATAAACAAATAACTATAATGTTATATAATCAAATATTTCAGTGGAGATAGCTGTCTGGAAGCAAAGGGGAGAGATCCTAGCTCTGCCCTCCAGGCCCAGCCGCGTAGTTACAAACAGGATTAGTGGGACAGAGAGGAGCATCAGACATCAGACACAGTTGGAAGACTGGAAAAGCAGGCCACATGGTTGTAGTATTACCTTTCTTTAATAGAAAGTGACACAGAGATTGATTTAAATGTGCAGTGGTTTTTTTTTTGTTGTTGTTGTAGCTATAGCCTACTAATTCTCCTAAAATATACTCTACCTCTTTTTCCAAATGCATGGAATTTCCTGATATAAGTAAAAAAAGGATTCTGACAGATTTGAAGGAAAGCTTCTAGACGGTTGAAGCATTATTATATTCATCAGAGTAGGCACGAGATCCTTTTATTCAGATGTATTTATTTACATATAGCCTTTATCTAGAAAAACAAAAAGGATAAATCCAGGTGAATTCTCACTAGTAAAGGATTTAAAAGAGTGCCAGGCATGAAAACAAACACCATAATTTATAAGAGGTACTAGGTGATCGAGAAGACTAAGTCCTCACCCCTCTGATTCTTTTAGGGAAATCCATGTCATCACCCAGGACAGGACAGTCAACAGAGACATTCCAACTTTAAGGAACAGGAACATGGTTGGTTAGATCAGTTAAGGATACACAGAGAGGTTGGGAAGCATGGACCACTGTCTATACCTGTATACTTGGCCTTGCCGAGAACTGGGGCAGAGGTTCACTACTGATCAGAAGGCAACAGTCACAGGAATGCTCTGACACTACCTCTGAGAACTGATGCAGCTCAGGAAACTCTCAGAGGAGACCACATGTATCTCCTGAAGTTAGCACATCCCAATACACACTGCTCAGCTTCTTTCTGACTGCTTTTCTTAATCCACATCTCCACTTGCTCCTGACTTCCTTCCAGCACTGCTTATTTGCCTTTAAAAAATTGAGAATCTGAGTCAATTAGTCACTGACTAATACAGAACATCTCAACTGAGCAGAATTCCAGAACTGGGACAACTGATAAGGTACATAGTCCCTTTTAAGGCTAACTCAACATTTCTACTCTATTCCAGGGGACACTAATTCTAGGAGATGTTAAACAGATTTTATTCTGCTGTCAAAAAAGCTAGGGAAAATGCATCCCACATCTACCTGTAGAAATTCATAATATGTATTTCTTTAAAAACTTTTTTTAGGGGCGCCTGGGTGGCTTAGTCGGTTAAGCATCCGACTTTCGCTTAGGTCATGATCTCACGGTTCGTGGGTTCGAGCCCCGCGTCAGGCTCTGTGCTGACTGCCGGCTCAGAGCCTGGAGCCTGTTTCAGTCTGTGACTCCCTCTCTCTCTGACCCTCCCCTGCTCACGCTCTCTCTCTCTAGAAATAAAAAATAAATAAATAAAATAAAAAACTTTTTTTAATGTTTATTTATTTTTGAGAGAGAGAGAGAAAGAGGGAGAGAGAGAAAGGCAGTGCAAGTGGGGGAGAGGCTGAGAGAGAGGGAGACACAGAATCGGAAGCAGGCTCCAGGCTCTGAGCTGTCAGCACAGAACCCAATGTGGAGCTCTAACTCAGCAACCATGAGATCATGACCAGAGCCGAAGTCAGGTGCTTAATGCTTAACTGCCTGAGGCACCCAGGCCCCCCAGTAATGTATATTTCTATACTGAGGGCTCTATAATACTCAAAAATAAAACCTGTTTACCTCTGTTTAAAAGTTATTTATTTTAAAGATAAGACTTTATCACTTTCTCTGAACACATTTTAGCCCTCTGAACATTTAAAAACATTCCCACAACAAGCTTGACCCTAACTCTAATTTGGGAGGCTCTAGTCAGCTTCCAGAGGAGCTATGACATCCGGTCTGTGACTTGTGGGTGGAGTGTCAGGGACATGTGACACGTACTCAGCAGTGTGCCTCGGGAACCACCGCTGGGAAACATTTGCCTCAGGAGAGACACTGCCTTCATGGGAGGCATTCTGAATCTTGTGGATCCCTGTCTAGGTAAACCCTATAAACCCTGAGAAAATAACTTCAAAAACAAGGCGTTAGATTCTCTAAAGCTAAGAGGACTCCTTCTCAGCCCATGGGCTGAGTCTGGTTCTGAAAGGACCAAAAAGAACTAAACTGTTTTTGAGTGTGAAGGAAAACAAATGTTTGTCCCTCCTTTAAAAAGCAGGACATTAAACATTAAAACATGTGGACTTTCAGAAGAAGTCATGGTTCATCTCAGGTGAACCATTTGCTTATTAACTTCCATTTGGATTATGCAGACAGATGAGAAAAGTAAAGGAGAGCAAAATATCTGTTTTGTCCTGACTGGCGCTCAGAATTCACCTTGGCTTTATAACTTTGTTCCTCTCCTTTCTTTTCCCTTTTTTAGGTAAAGTGTTCCTTTTGAAAGAGAATAAATAATACAACCATTTGGTGTTTTGTGGAATTAAAGAGGATTAAAATAAACCTCTCAATATTATCAAAAATCTATCCTTAAAAATTTCAGTTGGCATCTAGGCTTTATCACCTCCCCAGTGTCTTAGTTACATCTAAGTCTTCTCTTTACCTCCCACATGCTCAGTGTCCTCATGCTGCAAGTTACCCAAAATCTCATTCTGTTGATCATCTACACTGGATCATCTATTTCCTCTATCAAGACTTATCCTCATTCTATTATAACTCTCTTTTCTATTTGGTTGGAAATTATCCCTGGTATAAGCTAGAGGTGTAACTCCCTCTGTTAATGAACAGATGGTTGGGTAATCTTTATTTTTACAAACAAACAATCTGAAGTTTTAGAGGCCAAGACTTGCCTAAATTCTCAGAAATATTGTGTGTATCCTGGTGAAAATATAGCAACTCATTAGATGGTGATTAAAAAACAATATATCAAATGTATGCTTTTAATGTTCCATGTTAAACATAACTTGCTAATTACATGTTATTAAATAATACCCCAAAGTCATAACATATTCTATCATTTGATATTCTAATTTTGGAATTCCTCAGGGCCTTGTCTTCATCTCTTCTGACTTGACATTCTCCCTCACTCAGATCAGTAGATCTCATCCAATCCCAAAGACTCAATTACCAATGCTGAGATCAATGGTTACCAGGCTTGAATCTGCAACTTAGAACTTTCCATTTAGCTCCAGTTGACCACTAGATATCTCCCCTAGGCTATTTTTTTTACCCAGGATCTTCAAACTTGCCATTTCCAAAGCACTATTAATGATCTTTTCTCCATCTAGCTCTATTCTAGGGTCTAACTCATGAATGGTATCACCATCAACACTGTCTTTGCTCAAGCTGGAAACCTGAGTGCTGTCCTGGGTACTTCTCCCTGTTTTACTCCCCTGTCCACTTAATCTTGGGTATTCTACCTTTAAAATATGTCTTCAGCACATACTTTTCTCTCCATCTTTACTGGTATATTGAAAATCAAAGCTACTATTAAGTCTCCACTGGATTATGGAAACAGTCTCTTACATGGTCTCTTTAATCCATTCTCCCCCCCAACACACACACACACACACACACTCACTCACATCCTTCCTCATATTGCTGCCAGAGTGATCTTTTTAGAACATAAATCTGATTATGCCACACATCAACCTAACACTCTATTATGGTTCTGTTGTTTTCATAATAAAATCTAGGTACACTAGCCTATAGACTCCCATGTGATCCTTCTTCCCTCCCCAATGAGGCGGCTTTACTTTAGGCCACTCTTTCTATTACTGGCTATAATTTAGTCACTAGTTCTATTTCAATTATTCCAACATATTTTTTTTTATAATTTTTTTTAATGTTTTATTTATTTCTAGGAGAGAGAGAGAGAGAGACAGCGTGAGCAGGGGAGGGTCAGAGAGAGGGAGTCACAGACTGAAACAGGCTCCAGGCTCTGAGCTGGCAGTCAGCACAGAGCCCAACGCGGGGCTCGAACCCACGAACCGCGAGATCATGACCCAAGCGAAAGTCGGACGCTTAACCGACTAAGCCACCCAGGCGCCCCAATTATTCCAACATATTGAACAACTTCCTTACATATAGACTTATACATAATACTTCCTTTCTTGGAAATAAACAACTTGCCTTGATCAATCAAGTTCCTTCCATCTGGTATCAACTTTATTAAACTTATTCATTTTACTCTGAACTTTTCCTTTACAACACTTACTAGAATAATAATTACTTATTTTTATAAGTATTTATTTAGTACATAACATCATCATTAAGTTAAAGGATCCACAGGGATACTATTCCATATACCCTGTTTCCTAGTCCATCCTTAGTACCTTGGTACATAGCAGGTTATCAAAGCACTTCTTTTTAAAATAATTCTGAGGGGTGCCTGGGTGGCTCAATCAGTTAAGCCTCCAACTTTGGCTCAGGTCATGATCTCACAGCTTGCGGGTTTGAACCCCAAGTCAGGCTCTGTGCTAACAGCCAGCTCAGAGCCTGGAGCATGTTTCGTATTCTGTGTCTCCCTCTCTCTCTGCCCCTCCCCTGCTCACACTCTGTCTCTCAAAAATAAATAAACATTTAAAAAATTAAAATAATTCTGAGAAAAAACCTACTATTTAAGAAACATTTTCAGTGACACTTGATAGCGATATCACACTTTCCAACCTTAATTCTGTGTTCCATAGTAGAAGTATGAAAAACTTAGTCTAGTAAATTATGATGCACAATTATCACACCTTATGATTTATCTGGGAGTTAGAAGAAAAGATAGATACTTCAAAAAAGACATTCCTCCCTCTTATTCAGTGGTAGTTCTTTTGATGTTATGACTATGGCATATTATAGTTCTCATTGGCTGATCATTGAATAGGATTTTGATAAAGTATGGACTCATTTAAAAAATGAGAGAAAATAGAAATTTGAAATAACTATCACAAGTAACTACCTGGGTATTCAAGAGTCAAAGAAAAATGGTCTCAATAAAATGTTGAACACAGTAGGCAGTAGCACTAGCCTACTTTGAAACCGTAACTGGAAGCAGAGTTTGCAGTAACTATAAGTGGGTCAGACAGCTTTGCCCTCCTGGCATAAGTTTTTAAGGAAATTGAAAGGATCATGAATTAAAGATAGACCTTTCTAAAATATTACAAATCTATAGCTATCACCTGGCACATTATTTAACAAATTGCTAAGGATTTTCATGGACTTTGCACATGCCAGGCATGATTCTTATAAACAGCATTGGGGCACTGTGTCCCAGCTGGCTTTAATCAGTTGAAATGGAATGCAATCAGCATCACAAATTAGTAATATTCCTTTTCATGATTATCCTGTTCCATAAAGAAATGACAAATGGGTAAAAATGCTGTTAAAAAATCACAAAATAATGTCTCCATAGGGAACATAAGTTGGTTTGATTTGAGGATTCCCATGATTGCTTATACATGATTTCCCAAAGCAATAGACTTGAACGATGCTTCTGTAACCATTTTTCATTTTGATCGAGTCAAATAAAGGGTTTTGCCTGAGGACAAAATGTATCGCCAACCTTATCTAAATTTTTCCCAATCTGTGGAAATAGTTACACACACATGCACGCACACACACACATACATGCACATATATGCACATTTCAGGAAATTGCCATCTTAGATAGCCAGAAAAATATTATTTCATAATTATTTTATAATGGTATTGACTTTTCAAAACTTTCAGATTTATTATAACTTTTTAAAACCTCAAGAAGTGTAAAGAACAATATCCTGTAGCCAGGGATATGCTATCTATAGGCACAAATTACTAAACTTTCAAGACAACAGGAATAAAAAATGCAGCATGTAGATTCTAGTGCCTTGACCTTGGCATTGATTAAGTTAAACTTTTGTGTTCCACCATACCCCAAGTAAAACTGAAAAGGTAAAAATAAATACATTCTTAGAGATAGGATAAGTAACTACTCTACACAGCTCATGAAATACTACTACTGTTTCAGATAGACACTTTGATTTAATGTGCATTGCAGACAATTCAAAAATTATGACTGAGACTTTATGTGACACACGTACTCGCTACAAAGCTTGAATTACTCATTTGTTTATCTCATAAAGCATAGGCTGGTGCAACATAAGGACATTTCTAGCATACTCCATGGAGATATAATCTGTAACTGTTTAAAATGATAAAAGGCTAACAAAATGGATTGAACACTGAATATTGAGGGCATATGATTAACAACACTCAGAAAATCAAAAACTAAAGAAAACACACAAAAACACATGAGTCTGAGCATCTGGACTTGCAGTTATGGATATTGTCATTAGGCATTCAGTGGCAAACAATTGCTTTTTAGTTACTAAATCATGCTTGGCTCTTGACACCACCTTGTGTAACCTGAATCTAGATAGGCCATTGGTGACATTTTAATCATACCTTTTGTTGAATATCTACATCAATGAGATATCCATGGAATTTTGCATATAGGTTTTTTTCATAGTATCTCTCTTCACATGAGAGCCTTTAAGATGGATCAAATGCCTTCATATGGACTTTCCACATTGGTGTAAGAACACAAACAAAATGATTAATGGTCCAATTCAAGTGCAGCTACTGTAAACCTCTGGTCCAAAGCCCCTCTAGTAATGCTACATTTTTTTGAAAATGAATCCCCTACAACTCAACAGCAAAAATAACAGATATCTCAATTAAAAAATGGGAGAAAGACTTGAATAGATATTCCTCCAAAGAAACACAAACGGCCACAAACACATGAAAAGCTGTTCAACATCACTAGTAATCAAGGAAATACAAATCAAAACCACAATGAGATATCATCTAAAACTCATTAGAATGGCCACTGCCAAAACCCCCCAACCCCTTCCTCCCCCAAAAAATAAAGCCAAAAGTTTGGAAGGGTATAAATAGGAAACCCTTGCACACTGTCGGTGGGATGTAAAATGGCACACCCATTATGGAAAATTGCATTGAGATTCCTCAGAAAATTAAACATAGAATTACTATATGATTCAGCAATCCTACTTCTGGACATATATTCAAAAGAATTGAAAACAGAATCTCAAAGAGATATTTGGGCACCCATGTTCACTGCAGAAACATTCCTAATAGCCTGGATATGGAAAGAGCTTCAATGTCTATTGATAGATGAATAAAAAAATGTGGAATATGCATAAACTGGAATATTATTCAGCCTTATAAAAAAAGGAAATCCTGTTATATATCACAGCAGGATGAACTTTGAGGACATTATGCTAAGTGAAGTATGTCAGTCACAAAAAGACAAATATCACCAGATTTCACATATATGAGGTATCTAAAGTAGTTGAATATAGGGATAGAAAGAATGGTGGTTGTTAGGGACTGAGAAAAGGGGATAAAAGGGAATTGTTTAATGGCTATGACGTTTCAGATTGGCAAAATGAAAAGGTTCTAGAAATCTACTGTACAAAAATGCACAAATAATTAAGACTTCTGTAATATACACTTAAAAATAGTCAAGATGGTACATTTTATGTTATATGTTCTTTACCACAATAAAAAAAAGGCTCTGGAAACAAAGATAAAGAGAGTGAAAGAAGGTGCACAGGCCAAGAAGAGCTGCCAGCACCCTGGCCTTACAGAGACCTGAGGGACAAGTTCTCCTTCCTGCTCCCTGCACCACACCAAGCAACTCAGAACACTTCACCAAAGCAGGGTGTAGATGTTAACTAAATTAGAAAAAAAAGTATATCCCTTGTTTGGATGTCTTATTCTGTTTCTTACTCTTTTTTCCTTTCTATTACATATTTGTTTATTTTGCATCAGCTGAATCACTCGCATTCTCAATTTCTCTCCTAATCTCACAAACTATAGAGTCCATGGACTCTCCATGTCCCCACCTTTCTTCTGCTCTAACCTACACTGGCTGTTCTCTAGGTCTGATGCACTGGTATTTTCCTTTATTTAATTGTTCTTCTTGGTCACAGTCACTATTTTTGTGATCCCATATCCATTATCTTTCTAAAACTGTATCTCTTATTTTGATCAAGCATATCCCTAAGTAGCAGTGATTCTTATATCCAGTTATTTTCCTAAATTATGTTTCATCTTTTTGAGGTACATCTTCCAATTCCTTCAGAGAGGTCTATGTTGAGAGAGCAGTATATGTTTTTGTATATCTAATGTTTTTAAGTTTTATTTTCTCCCCACATATGAGCAGGAGTGTGGGTTTGGCATATAATGCTGCATGATGAGTTGTTTTCATTTAGTTCCCTGAGGAGACTGCTTCATTATATTCATACTTAATCACCAGTATCAAAATCTGCTTTATTCTTAATGTGCATCTTCAATGAGCTCCTGCTGGTAGGAGTAGGTCCTTCCATTCACTGAGTTTTCTTCCTTGCTTTGGTAATGGTGGTTTTCCTTAAATATCTGATGACTAGTAATTATTTACATTTGTTTGTAGTTGGGATTTTCCACTAGACTATTTGTTGTGTCAGTATACACCACATGGTTAAGGGTGAGGATTAGGGAAGGCAGGAAGTAACTAATGTAACTTGCATTCATGTCCATTTTCAGAAGAAGGGAGTAAAGGGCTCACTATATAGTCAAAAAAGACCCTGAGGTCAGTCTCTAAACAGCGCACTCCCTATTCCACTTGGGTATCACTGATTTTTCTTTTCCATGTAAGCTACCAAATATCAGGCTCCCCCTGATAACATGTATGTCCATTGCTGCTGCTTGACCCAGGCTGAAGTAGGGAGACACACAGAGTCAACCCATTTCTATTCTGTTGATAACTGCCCAGTCTTTCATTTTCTTGTAGATCATCCTCATATCTACCTCTCTGAGACATGGTATACCCTTGCCTTTGTAGCAGTTAATTCGAATGTAATAATTAGAGAAATATGATTTTTTTCAACTCGTGATACTTCTTTCTTCCATATGAATAAGTTTCAACAGCTGAAAGTTGATCTGTCTTTTCTTCATTCTCTCTCCAATGGAGGGCAAGACATTAATTGGGGTATTTGGAATAATGTAGGTATACAAAATATAGTACCTTCCTTTTCATCTCATTCAAAATTGGGCCTTCCTGTAAAAATTAGGAGGTAACCTACATTGATGTAGATGTACTGCTACATCTACACTATGATGATGAGATGTACTGCTCATCTACACTATGGATGTTACAGGATCTCTACATGTGGGAAGGCCTATCCCAGTCTGGTGTTTCCATGACTAGCTGGTCAATCTCTTTCATTTGGAAACTCATTTGTCCCCAGATATAAGCCACATTCTCTAATATCAGCTTAACAAGCAAAATATGTAATTACCTGTGCTTCAACCCACTGTCTTTTTTCTCAATTCATTCAGAACTCAAAGTGGAAAAGAAACACCATTAGGCTATATAAAAACCCAAAATATATATTTGAGATCACTGTTTCTATCACTTATTGTATCCTTTATGTTAGCAAATTCTGGACTCAATATATTTCAAAAGAATGAAGTTATGCATTAATTATCTTTTCTATCATTTCTAAGGATTGAGTACACTACAGTATATATTTTACACTATATACACTACATACTACACTATCTGTACACTACAGTATGTGGTCTACCAACTGGAATCATTCCCTTATAGTAAAACAAATAAATAAATCTACGATCTAGTCCAGAGGTTCTCAATTAGGAGTCATAGTGCTCTTTTCAGTAAAATATAAAAATCAGAAGCATGGTGGTTCTTGCAATGACTAGGTGGTATTTAGTACCTGGGGACAGAAAAGCTAAACATCCTACATTGCCCAGGATAATCCTATACAATACAGAGTCATCCTGCTCAAAGTATCAATAGCGCCAATGTTGGGAAACAGCCCAGACTAACACTTTGGTACTTAGATAATTCTCTAAATTCCTTCTAAAACCTTTATATCCCTTACACATGAGTTTTAAAATATATTTCATCTAGGGGCACCTGGGTGTCTCAGTCGGTTAAATGCCCAACTCTTGGTTTTAGCTCAGGTCATGATCTCAATATTCATGACTTCAACCCCTACATTGGGCTCTGTGCTGACAGCATAGAGTCTGCTTTGGATTCTCTTTCTCCCTCTGACCCTCCCCTGGTCAGGTGTGCTCTCTCTCTCCTTCTCAAAAATAAATAAATAAATTAGTTAATTTATTTATTAATTTAAAAATATATTTCATCTAAAACCTAGAATTTTACAGTGAATTCTGATTTTCCCTTGAGTTATATAATGTGGAGGACATATTTCATATTTGTATTTATTTGATAGAAAGTTCTAGATGTAAGGGCACAGTTCAAGATAAAATGTCTATAATAAAGGAAGTGATTTCAATTTGTACTGACTCAAACCATTATATGTGTGTATAAATCATATATATACATATATCTAATATCTCAAATGTACCAGACACTGAACTGATGTTATTTTTTTTTTAAATATTTTTATTTATTTCTAGGAGAGAGAGAGACAGCGTGAGCAGGGGAGGGTCAGAGAGAGAGGGAGTCACAGACTGAAACAGGCTGCAGGCTCCGAGCTGGCAGTCAGCACAGAGCCCAACGAGGGGCAAGAACCCACGAACAGCGAGATCATGACCAAAGCGAAAGTCGGACGCTTAACCGACTAAGCCACCCAGGCGCCCCTGATAAGTTATTTTTTAATTTTTTAAATGTTTATTTATTTTTGAGAGACAGAGCATGAGTGGGGGAGGGGCAGAGAGAGAGGGAGACACAGAACCTGAAGAAGGCTCCAGACTCTGAGCTGTCAGCACAGAGCCTGACACGGGCTCGAACTCACAGACTGTGATATCATGACCTGAGCCGGAGTCAGGCGCTCAACCAAACCGAACCACCCAAGTGCCCCCGAACTAGTAAATTTCTGTATTAAAACAATCCTGTGATGTACTTATTAGAAAAGAAAACTGGGGTATCAGAATATCAGGCAAGCTGCCAAATATCACTTGGTTAGTAAGTAGAGAAACTGGGATAAAATCCCAGATCTGTCTGATAGTAAAAAAAGGAAATGAAAATCTTATTCTGTTCTCTCAAGTCAATGAAGTCAGTATCTGGCAAGACAGTTAAATTGGGGAGCAAGAAAAGAGGTAAAGAAGGAGGTCTGGGCACGAAAGGAGACATGCATGTACGTCAGGAAGGAAAGTGCATCCCTTTCTGCCTGTCCCAGAGCCCACCAAAGCCCCAGAATAACATCCTATGGCTGCTCCTCCCATTCGTAGCTCCCTCTCCTAGAGTCACATCATGATAATCACTTGGCTCAAAAAGAACCACTTTATTACTCTCAATAAAATAAAAAACAACAACAACAATTTATTAACAGTAGTTGCCAGATAAATTTCTCCCAAACCCCAAACCACAAGTGAAAAGCCTTTCTTTTTAAAAGAAATCAATTTAGAAATTAGGACATCCACTGTAACTCCAGTTCCCAGTCCATACCTTCATAGTACTGTGCTTTTTTTTCTCTGCTTTATCCTTTCCCATATTCCCAAGTATGGCAGGAAAGACTTTCTCTTGATATTTTTATTTTTTTTCTCGTAGCACTCAGCAGAACATTAAAGAGCCTGTGCTTGTTTGCTCTTCTCTGGTTATTTTTGCATCTACCACACACACACCTGCTTCAGTGATTTCTGGATGCACTAGATGCTTGCCATCTGACAGGAACAGTTGCACTTTATTTGTCTGCGCAGAAGGAATGCATTTCTAATGGCACAGGATGCCAACTAATGACACGGGTCTTAGAAGAAAAGTACCAGAGGTCAGTCTTTAAGTTGTCTTCAAAAGATATTTATTCAGATTTTAAAAATGTGTCGTTTGTCAGTTTTTAAGAGAAATTTCAGGCTGGTACTTCCTTATATTACAGAGAAATATGCAACTCCCTTGAGAGTAGAAACCTGTATCTACTATAAATACTATCTTGTTGACTAAATAAAAGTAGTCAGTTATAGAATCATAAAAATATAACTTTTTCCTGATGCTAAGGGACCTTAATAATAAAATCCCTAAAAAAACATTTAACTTCCACAGACCTGAGCTTTGCTAACTTTTCTATCCTTTCTCCCTTTCCTCCATCAGGTATGTTCACATCATGATGTGCACATGTCTACAGACTTTGTAGTTAATTAAAGGATGAAGTGTTGGTATGTCGTATTCAAAACCCCCTTTACAACATTTAGTGCCACATCCCAAGCAGAATTAGGGCTTTAATGAAGCAACATCAACTGTCATGTAAATTAACATCGTTAATTAAAAATACATGGGATTTTTAGCTTCCCTTGCATTTAACTTTTTTTACTTTATAATTAATAAGGTCCATAAGCATAAATAATATTTTCTTAGTTTTGTGAATTTAGACATATTAAGTGGCATTAACATTAAATTATAATTTAAATCAATACTAGGTAGGTGCAGTGGCTTGTCTCCAAGATGTCTTCATCAACTCCTTCTCTAAGGAGAAATGTCTGTGCAGGACATTTCCCCATTGAGAGTGGCTGGCAGAGCTTCCCACTCCCTAACCTGAATGCACTGACATATAACTGTTTTCTGTTTTGATCAATAGAATATAGCAGAAGTGATAATGTATGACTTCTGAGGCCAGGTCCTCAGGAAGCTTGGAGTTTCCACATAGGTCCCTTGGAACACCTAGTCTGGGAGAAGTTACCTGCCACACAAAATGTCAAACTATTTTGAGATGGCTATAGTACGAGGAAGCCTAACTAGCCATTTATAGTGAGTATAGAGAGAGAGATACCTGACTAAGGTGCACCTGTTCCAAGTATTCTTGGCCAAGCTTCAAATAATAACTAAAGAAGTCTCCAGCAGTCCTATCAGCTGCCTAAATGCAACTACTGGATGGACCCCAAGTGAAAATCACCAAACTAACACAGCCAATCCCCAGAAGTATGAGAACTAATAACACTGTGGTGTTATTTTAATTGATTAAATTTTGGGCTTGTTACATAGCATTATATAACTGTAACAGTGTCCAGAAGAATATATTTTTTCATCTTTAAAAAATGTTATAAGGAGCCAACCTCAAGGAGGTCCCCATGGCCAAATTTGGGACAATTTGAATAACAATATAATGACAGTAATGGATTATAATTCATTGAATAAAATAATTATCCATGAATCCATACTGATATAAATAGTTGAATAAATTGGTTGATGGAAAAGAACCAATTCATCCTACCAGTAGTATTCAAATGAATAAATATAGTAAGAATGATGAAAATGGAAAATTACCACTTGACAAACGTTACATTTATGAATTCTGCTAAGAATCATTGATAGTTGCTAAAGTAAATGGGGAAAAGAATGATGAGAAACAGGATATTTTTATAGTCTCAAAGTGATGTTCCACAAAAATATTTAGTTACAAGAGAAAAATAGCCACTTTACAATGAAGAAACCTGCCAGATAGTACATTAAGGAAGCAATCACAATTAAGTTGTAAGAAGACATGTTGATTTCATGCAACTCCTGATTTCATACCATTTTGCCAAAAAGATATAACCTCAATCTAGGGGCGCCTGGGTGGCTTAGTCGGTTGAGCGTCCGACTTTCGCTTAGGTCATGATCTCGCGGTTTGTGGGTTCGAGCCCCGCGTCGGGCTCTGTGCTGACTGCCAGCTCAGAGCCTGGAGCCTGTTTCAGTCTGTGACTCCCTCTCTCTCTGACCCTCCCCTGATCACGCTGTCTCTCTCTCTCTCTCCTAGAAATAAATAAAAACATTTAAAAAAAAAAAAAAAAAAAAAAAAGATATAACCTCAATCTAAAGAAGAGAAAAACATCAGATAAACCCATCCTGAGAAACATGCTATAAAATAAATGATGAGTGAGCTTAATAACTGTCTGTGTCATGAAAGAGAAAAACTGAAGAACTGTCCCCTGTTGAGGACAATGAAGACAGTGTGACAGCTAAATGCAATATAAGGTCCTGGATTGTCTCTTAGACCAGATAAACAAAATAGAACAAAACAAAAATCAAAATTCATGAGACAGTGGTGAACTTGAAGAAGGTATAAAGATTTTTAATAGCACTATATCACTACTACTTCCCTGGTTCAGAATAATTGTATTATTACTTTAATGTAACAGAGAAAGCTGGCATACAGACAGTGTATTATTTTGCAACTGTTTTGCAGGTCAAAAATATTTTGAAAAGAAAGAAGAATATAAATATAAAGCTGATACATAAAAATATTGGAATGGAAGAAGATTTGGTGTGACTTCAAAGATTTTCATTTTATTCTCAAAGAATAGACATTTGAATGGTTATTTTAACAGACACTTTTAAAACAATGAAGGACTTTTGTGTAATATAATCCTTCACTAAACAGCTCAAAAAGAAGTTGATCTATAGTCCAAGGTTGAGACACTTGGTTGTATAGTCTTCTGTCCAAGAACACAGTTTGGTAATTTAATTGCCTGCCCTGTGGTCATATCATTGACGTTCTTCATGTTCCCAGCACAGAGAGCAAGACCATGAAAAGAACTCCTGTTTTTGCAGTTGATCAGCTGGCAGATTTACATACATCTTGATTTTAGTTTGATATGCAGCCCATTTTGGAGATAGAGTTAGAAAGGAAGGAAGTTTACATTCTCTGCTACTATCTCTGCAAAGTACCTTGTGATGCACAGGTAGATCCTTGGCTACCTGGTGCATATGGTCAAATTCTGCCCCACTGGCCATGGCAGATTGGACCAAGAGTTGAATAGATGAAAAACTGAACTTGTGTGAGTTAAAGTCAGTTACAGTCAGACAGATGCCATCATGTGGTGCCAGCATAACTTCCAAGGATAAGAAAAGTAGATTTGGGGAGGAAACAAGTCACTTACTAGCTTTTCCTGCTTCAGCTCTTTATAATACGGTAGTTAATTTTCTTAACATTAGACATAAATATTAAACTATAAATGTCCCCCAAATATTTAGTCACCTTGACTATTTGGGATAATCAAATCCTCATGATTAACTGCTTCCCTGACACTATAGTATTTATAATTGAGAACTTTCTTCTACTTCCTCAAGAAAGCAACATGTAACTTTCAATAACCAAAAACTTTTATACTTTATACAGGAATTTCTTAACTTTCAGTGGTTTGACTTAACAATTTTTTCCACTATTAGGAAAGTGTGAAAGCTATAAACATTAAGTAGAAACTGTACTTGGATTTTTGAATTTAGATCTTTTCCTGGGCTAGATATGCATATGATGATCTCTTGTGATGATGGACAGTGAGCCACAGCCATCAGACAGCCACAGAATCACCAGGGCAAACAACTGATATACTTCCAACCATTCCTTACCATAGTGTTTTTTACTTTTAGTACAATATTCAATATGTTACATGAGATATTCAACACTTTAGTATAAAATAGGCTTTGTGTTGAACAATTTTGCCCAACTGTAGACTAATGTAAGTGTTCTCAACACAGTTAAGGCAGGTGAGGCTAAGGTATGATGGTCAGTAGGTGAAATGTATTAAATGCATTTTTGACTTAGAATATTTTCAACTTAAAATGGATTTATCAGAAGGTAACCCAATCACAAGTTAAGGAAGATTAGTATTTTACAGTCCTCTAATTAGTAAGCGTCTCTGTTCTTTGAAAATTAAGTGTATTAAATGATATTTATTAATTGTTCACTAGTCGAATATCTCACCACCAGAATGAGGCCACAAGAAAATTAAGAAAATAGGGGTGCCTGGGTGACTCAGGCGGTTAAGTGTCCAACTTCAGCTCAGGTCATGATCTCACTGTTTGTGGGTTCGAGCCCCACACTGGGCTCTGTGCTGACAGCTAGCTCAGAACCTGGAGCCTGTCTTCGGATTCTGTGTCTCCTTCTCTCTCTGGCCCTCCCCTGCTCATGCTGTCTCTATCTCTCTCTCAAAAATAAATACAACATTAAAAAAAATGAAAATTAAAAAAAAAGAAAAATATACAAATGAATAAAGCAGTAGAAAGAAAAAAAACTACTAAAAACTAAAAAACTAAAAAAATAAAAACAAACATTTCAAACTTGGGAGAGCAATATTCTTCACTTAAAACCCAAGAGAGTTTCCTTCTGAATATGCTATGTCTGAATCCTAATCACCATTCTCTGAGAAGGCAAAATCACCTAAAATCAATATTCTGGTCTTTCTTAGGCTTTCGCTATCTTCAAAACCAGCATTTGATCTATTTACTCTAGGCACACTGAAGGGCAATAACTACAATTCAAAATCACCTTACTACCCCCTCTGTCCTTAATCTGGTTCTGATCTGTGTCTAACTAATGTAATGCATGCCAGACATTATTTCTCTTCCTAAACCAATATTATCACCAACTGTTGCTGATTTATTTAGAGGCTGTGAGCCTGGGCTATTAGCTCTGGCAGGAAAATTCAATGTGGATGAGAAAAAACTCTTTCCTGGGGGTGGGGAGAATAAAAGAATGGTTAAAATAAAAGAAGCAAGACTTAATGCAATCTAATCTGTTGCATCTGATGCATTGCTAATCTGTTCTCTGTTGTTTTATGGACCCTTCATGGAAACTGCAGATACTGTTTACAGAGCTTTTGGAGAACACTCACTTCCTTGGAAATCTATTACTAATAGTCAGTGCTTTTGTTACCTTATCTGTTAGCACTCAGAATATCCCAACAGTAGGCAATTGGCTTACAAAGGATCAAGAGGTAGTGTCTAACTTATGAGTGGTAGTATTTTTAAAGTTCATATGTTATTATTAACTCAATTTGAGTTTCCAAATGACTACCATATGTTTCCAAAAAAATAAAATGTCTCTGGGGAACATCATAGAAGTCTAGTTAACCCAATTCTAATCTTATTAAATAGTCTTCTATAGGAAGAAATCACCATGGAATGGCAGGAGTAGATGTCCTGCTGGGTCAGCCGTTGGGGCAGAGGCCACAGGGGAGGGGGCTTGAGAGGCAGGGAGGTACAGAGATATTTGTGGGAAGCATGCTGAAGAATTAGCACTTGACTAAAAGGTCAGGGAAAATATTTGACAAGAGACATATGATGGTCCAGAAGGGAACAAAGACTTGGGAGTGGATCTGGATATAGAGAAAAATACAAGAAATGTTCCCCTCAAAGTACCTGCCTAATTTCTCTTCTATCACCTATGGGGCTGGGGCTGGGCTGTGCCAAACTGAGGAGGGAAGCAGGGAAGACTGATAGTAGAACGAAATGTACCCATTTTTACTTTGTCTCCTACTTTTGTGAACATTCACATTGAGGTACAAAAAGAATGATACAGAACACGTCTACATTTATTCATGTAGAGGTACTCAGAGACAGGAAAATACAAGATTAATTTAGGCAGGCTTGGGTCCCTGAAAATTTACTGATGAAAGAACCATTAGTTTTCAAATATTCTTGACACTTTTCTGAATTTCAAGAAGTTCCAAATAAAAACAATGCATATTTATTAAATATTTTTGTTTCTTATTTATTTTAGGAAATTACATAAGCTGAAATTTTCTCTTTCCTTCCTTTTTTTTTTTTGTCTTTCAATATTGGCACTCCATTGCATACTGGCTGTGCCATCACTAATGGTGTTCCCAGTAATTAAATCCTAAAGAAAAGACACTCCGGCAATCATTTGTGATGAAAGAAAGCCAGCAAAAAGAGCCAGACAGTAGACCAAGTCAAACATTTTATAGCATAGACAATTAGAGAAAAGTAGGCAAAAATCCAAAATCCAAATCTTTATAGCTAGATAACTAGAGAAGAAAAAGCCAAAAATCATGTTCACTTCCTGATCCCTGATGGCTCTCAAGGACTCAAGGAAATACTAATGACAGACTGCATTTTAACATCATACAAACTGTGCATTTGCAGCTTGCCATTCATTAATTGCCCTTAAAGAAAATTAGAAAGTTGATTAATGCAATTTTAACACAGAGCTGAGTATAATAATGGTATAATATTACTGGCAATAACTTTATTAAGACATTATCTAACTTAATTTTTACAATCACTATGTGTCAAGTTATTAGCCCTGCTGGAAACTAAATTTATGGGTAATTATGTAATTTGATCAAGGTTACACAGTTAGATAGCAAGGAAGCCAAGACTGAAATTCCAGTCTTCCTGACATCAAAACCAGATCTCACATCTGCTTTCTTATACTTTCCTTCCACGGATAGTTATGTATTCACATATCCATAAACTAGAGTTCCTAATCATTATACTAGATTCTGGGAAATCAGGATTAGGTATAACAGACATTAGTTTATAATTTTTTTATCATGGAGTTCATTATCTGGTCTTGTCACATCATTAATAAAAAGTAGTTATTAAATAACTAATCACACAAATTCACAAATGAAAGTTGTCAAAAGTATTGCGATGACAAGGAATATGTTGGGAGATCTTAGCAGTGTGGGTACAGAGAAGTTTCCCTTCTCGAGGAGGGTATTCCAGGAAGCAGGGAGAGATCTGCAGAGGGCGCAAGGTTGAAGAGGGCAATGGCTATTCTGGGAACTGGACAAAGACCAGTGTGGTTTGGCCAGTGAAGTGTGAGGGAGGAAAGGGCTTTCCAGGCCTGAAAAGGAACACAGACATTCAGGCCTTTCTTAACCATGTAAAGGATCATGCCTTTCTCCTAAGGGTAGAGAAAAATCACGGATGCGTTTTAAGCAAGCAAATGACATTGTTCTGTTCCTGTATTCAAAAGGTTGTTTGGGCTGCACAGTGGGGAATGGATGGCAATGCTAATGTGAATTAGGGCGGTGGAGGTGGAGACAATCTGAGCATCCTTAAACATAAATGTGTGAGAACCTGGAGCTGGGCCAGATGGGGACAGATGTCTGGTATGATACCTTAACTCTTAGCATGCACATCATCGACCTCCACTTAACAACCATTTCCTCTACCACACAGACTCTCCCAGTAAGGGAGGGAAACTTTATGATGAATTGATGCATATGGTTTCTTGGATACACCTGACTGTGTTAGGACCACCTAACTCATTTTGTTGCTCACTAAACCTTTCTGTGTTAAGACGATTTGGGAAGGTAGGAAGAAGAATAGGAAAACCGGCTGGGCCCTACTAGTCAGTAGCCGTCTAACTTAATACTCTTTTTCAAAGAAAGAGATATACTCACTGCTAGTATATATTCTGCTGCTATGTTTTCTTGATTCATGTTTTAGATTGAGAATAAAAAATTGTTTTTGTTTGTTTATCATAGTAAAATAACAGGAAAATTAGCAATGTCCTGATTAACATTTAAATGTTTTATTTGAAATTTCAGAAGTGTTCTCCATGAAATTCATTTTAATTAAGCATTAGTGTTAAGAGGACAACCAAAGCCTGTTGCTCTTGGAAACTGGCTACTGTATTTGTTCATGAGCTTTTCTCTGTCTTACTCTGTCTAATTTTTTAGTAGAGAAGTTCTTAGGGGTAAAATAAATTCAATTTAAAAATTAGCAATTTTTTTCAGATTAATTTTGAAAAATGACATGCTATCTTTACCTAATTGATTGGACCCAGGCATGTTTAGCTAAGAATAAGATGTCAAGTCTCATAGAAGTCAAAGAGTTCCACTCATAAAGAGGAAGCAGTGAAAAATGCCAAGTACTTGTAAATACCTAATTATAAAGCAAACCCCCCATATTAATAAGGGAAAGACACAGCAAGTGCACTGTAATCCTGTGCTTCTGTAGTATCTTGAAAATTCATCCAGCTGAGAGAAAAACCTGTCACCCTGGACTATCTACTTTTCAAAATGTCAGCATACCTTTCACAAAAAGGCCCCTGAAATAATCTGGAACCTCAAAAGGCCAAGTCTGTAAAACTTGACAGCTTTTACTTAAAATGATTAATTAATGCTGTTTAGCTATTGTGCTAGAAAGAAATACATGCATATGACCATAAATCAAAATTAATTTCATCCTCTAACAATTTTGAAATTGTTGCTTGAAAGTGGTTTTTTTTTTTTTTTTTTTTTTTTACCACATCTAGCTTTACACATTTCAAAGCCAGAGCTTACTTAAAATTATGAACTATACTTGCCTCAGATTTATTGACCTATGATAAGCTTGCAATAAATATTTAATGACAGAGAAAGACAGGGGAGAAGGGAAGAGAGATGGAGGGAGGAAATAGAGAGTAAAGAAGAGAAGAAGGTAGAAGGGAAGGAGACAGGGAGGAGATAATGGGTAGAGAAGAGAAAATGAAGAGGGAGGAAAGTAGAATCCATGGAAGGAAGAGGAAAAGAACATCAATGGAAGATTTAGAGGTTAGATTAAGCATTCATAGTAAAACTACACTGAGTTTCGGCCCCTATGTATCATATTATAAGTAGGAAACTCTAATGTGTTACTTCTAATATTAACAGTAATCAATTGAAACTAACCAATCAAATCCTGAATGCATTGGTTGATATGGGCCAATACTCTTGGTCAAGATCAATAAAGAATGTCAGGTGCAGCAAATGTCACAGAGTCTTGAGCATGACCATCACCTTAGCTTGCTAGACCCTTACCTGGCCAGATTGTCCAGCTATCTGTTTTGTGCCTTCTCTTTAAATGAGGGACTTTGGTAAGAGAATATGCAAATCCTCAAAAAGTATGCTCAGCTTTCACTCAGAAATGGTAATTAACTTTCTAACCAGTAAAAGAAGGAACAATGACTTAATCAGATAGAAATAAAATCATTAAATGTGTAGATAACTGTATTTTCCAAGAGAGAATCAAAAACCTTAAGAGTTCTAGCATTGGGGTGCCTAGGTGGCTCACTTGGTTGAGCAGCTGACTTCTGCTCAGGTCATGATCTCATGGTTCGTGGGTTTGAGGCCAGGGTCGGGCTCTGTGCTGACAGCTCAGAACCTGGAGCCTGCTTCAGATTCTAGGACTCTTTCTCTCTCTGTGTCTTCCCCACTCACACTCTGTCCCCCCACCAAACATAAATAACCATCAACATTTTTTTTTTAAAAAAAGAGAGTTCTAGCACTGACCCACAGAGGGATTTTATGCATTTATTATTTTCACTCTTAAACATGTTTCATAAAACACATTTAAGCATACCTGCTATGAATATGAAACCACTATTTTATATTCTCAGTTTACAAACAGAAGGACCCATATAGACATACAAGTTAACAGATTGACAGTCTTTTAAACTATTTTTTTAAACTACTATACTTTTTAACTGCATGTATCAAGGGGGTACACATTCTCCTGACATTCTCATATTGATTTGTGCTGGTTTAGTTGCTATTTTGTGAGGACTCAAGTCATTTTTACTGTGTACATCCAGTTTTGTCAACTATTTTGATTTCAAAGAAAATTCATTCCAACATCTTCTATTTGTTTTTATATCTCCAAGCAGCTCTACATTTGGTAGACCTGAAATCAATGCCCTGGACTAACTGACAATTTTTCTTACTAAGAAGGGAAGTATGAGAGAACTGGCAGGCATGATTTGGGGTGGATTTCATGGTTTAAAAAATATAGAGCCACTGTTTCCATTGTCAATGATTCAGCCCCACTTTCAGAAATTTAAATGACTTCATACAAACTGTTGTGAATTTTCTTTAGTTCTGTTTACATTGAGAATAAATTATATGCAGGCAAAGATAAAGACACGTTCATACATTGTTACAATTCTGTTTGTTTTTTATGCATTCTTCACTCTTCTCCTTCCTGAGGGAATCCTAGTTTTCCTTTGGGTATCTATTTCTCCCCACCATGATTATGTTCCTCTAGAGAAATTAAATCCCTCACTACTACCAGAGGTAGGCTAAAAGAGTATAAAAGTTATACTCCTTGAAATATTGATTGGATCAAGATACAAACTTATCAATTCTTGATATTCCCCTATGAACAAGATTGGTCTGGAATGGACGTGTGACCCAATCTAAGTCAACGGTGTATGATGGAAGATTTCCAAAGGCTTCTAGGAAAAATGTTCCCCCACAGAGAATGCACTAGGAAGATATATCTCTTCTCCTTCAGATGTCTAGGTAGCATATGGATGTTAATTCTGGACTTGTGTAGCCAAGGAGAAGCCATAAAACGAAGGAAGTACAGACAAGCGTCAATAAAATCAGAAAAAAAAAAGAAAAAGAAAAAGAAGCAGATGTTAAGTCTTGACTTCTGGGTAGTAGAATAAGTTGAGTGGCATTTTAAATTACTTGCATTAAAATTATCCCTCCAAATCCGTTTGTGTCATCTCATCTACCTGTCAAATGTAAGAAATAGATATTATTCCCATATTACAGATATTAAACATAGCTAATGTGTACTGAGGACCAGACTCTTGTGCTAAATACTTGCTTTTGTTTTCTTTTTCAGATTATATAATTTAGTTCTCAGTCATCTGATGTTGTGTCTTGTCATTTTAAAGACCATGAAACTGATGTAGGATACATAGTTCCTCACAGTCAGGCAACTAATACATGAAGAGGTACAGGTCTGGCACACCACATCACCAGGTTTTCTTCTGCAATATCATTTTGTTGAGTACAGGTATTTTCAATCTGCTCTCGTTGTTGTCCTTGCTTTTTTCTATAGGAAGCAAAATTTGGGAACTGAAAAAAAAAGCTGTAGATGAAAAGCAAACTATAGTAGAAGTCAACTGGTTGCTTTCCCTTCAGTTTGGAGGTTCCTCCTCAATGCTCAGGACATGAACCTTCTGTCTGTGACCAGTTGTTTAAAAGGTGAGGTGAGGAATGCTGCAGAATTCAGAGAGATGATTTCTTATTTAGCTGTGGCTGCCTGTCCAAAACCTACTTCTTTCTACAGCAACAAAATCTTGAATAGACACACCACTTAATGCTAACACCTAGGACAAAGTCACAGGCTGGGTAAGAAATAAAACCACTGAATCTCAGTAAATCTGTTATGTCATATCATGGAAACTGCACAACCAGTTGATGCAGTTAACTATGAAATGGACTTTGTCGACCTCTATTCGCAAGGAAGAGGCATATATTGATCAAGCTGACTTAGGTCTGAGGATTTTTTCCTCCTGAGAGAAAGCTCCTTGGAAACTAGTCAGTAATATGGAGTTTTGATTTTGTTCTCATTCTTATTTTTTTCTAATTTTCACATTTATTTATTTTTTAAAGAGAGAGAGAGAGAGAGAGCGAGAGAGAGAGCATGAACAGGGGTGGGGCAGGGAGAGAGGGAGACTCAGATTTCAAAACAGGTTCTAGGCTCTGAGAAGTCTGCACAGAACCTGACACAGTATTCAAACCCATGTGCTGTGACATCATGACCTGAGCCAAAGTCAGACACAACCAACTGAACCACCCAGGTGCCTCAGCTTTCATTCATATTTTGTTTTCTTGGTCCTTTCTTTTAACTAGTCCCCTCCTGTTTTCAGACTCCGGATTTGATTAGTATTTCCTTTTGTTTATATAAAAAAATATTTCTTTAACTTTTATTTTTCTATAGGAATATACATTTTGCCCCTTAAACTGTCTGTTTTTGATACAGGAGGAAGAACTATGTAAGAATCAACATGAGAAAGTAGCAATCCCTCCAAAAAGTATGTTGGTTAGTAAACATTAATATCCTTTTTAACTATAACCATTGTGAGGGGAGGAACTATAGAGGCAATTTTTTTGTTCTTGTTATTTCACAATGTGTATAATAAAATCCAAAGCAATGAATAAATGGGTTCTAAAATATTTAGTAATTTCTCATTGAATGAAATAAATATGATGAATTTCATTAAATATTGGATAGCTACATTTTTCTCCTTAAGCATAGTAATTCAAGCACTGTAATACAACAATGTATACATAGCTCATTAAGGAAGAGATATAATATCATCAGTTTATTTTTTTATCCACTAATTGAACAAACATTTATAGAGTGCTGGCTGTGTGTCCAACTACACAAGACTCAAGGGCTATACATGTTAAAGGGGTTGATCTTTGCTGTAAGGTCTTTAGGAAGCAGAGAAGTAATTAAAAGTTGCAAAATAGTGTGACAAGTAAAAGGAAAATAGCAATACCTCTCAACTCTTACCTCTGAAACACATTATATCCTGAGAGTTCTGACAACAGAGTAAGAGATAACCTAAGTCTTAAATGATGATATCTCTTGTGCCCACCCATTGCTATGAGCCTCAGAAAGTGATGTATTTTCCTAATTAAAATTCACTTTTAAAATGATTGTGACCTAAGGAAAATAAGAAAATAAAGGAAAGGTATTGCTGCTGATAATAATGCGGCATTTTGCTTTGCTAGGACCAGAACATTTATTCTTGTCAAATGAAATCTCATTCATCTTCCTAAGTTTTCTCATATAAAATGATGAATATATGCCTGTGAAGTTTATGGAATTAATATCTTTCAAAATTACCAATTCACTAAGGTTTGTCTCTGGTTTGGCTGGGCAACAAATTTGTCATCAGGTTTCCCGTCAAATTCATTCATACAAGCAAGAGACTAAACACTCGCCTACTTGATACTACTTAATCAAATAGCTCCCTTTCCTCCCTCCACAGATAATAAGTGTCAAAGAAGATATGCACCCCTAGAGCTATGTGTATCCAAAATTCTCTTCTATGTGTTCACTTATTTTTTTTTTAAACGAGGCTCCATGCTCAATGTGGGGCTTTAAGTCACTACCTTGAGATCAAGAATCACATGTTCTACCAACTGAGCCAGCCAGGCACCTCCAAAATTGTCTTCTTAATGCCATACACCACCTTCCAGCATAGTCAGTGAAGAGTAGATGCTTTAATTTATTCTTTTAGTTGAAAGTAAAAGAATTTGCTTATGATATAATGGAAAGTGGGACAGTGTTGTAAGGTTATTTTGTCAAGAAAATTGAGAAGGAAGGATTTCATGAGAATAAACACCAGCTTCTGGTGGGAGAAAGACACTAGGGTCCATAGATGGCTGGTCAGGCTACTTGTTCCCTTGCTCATGGACTGGATGACACTTCTTCCTCCATCTTCATACTTGTCTAGCTTACTCTCTCTGTTAAGTGTACTGTTTTTCTGCTCTTCTATTTTATACATCATTTTTAATCCCATGGTTTCTGCTCACACACAGTTGTCCTCACACAAAATTTTTGATTGAACATTATTAATCACAGCCTCTTGACTGCTCTATCAACACATTTCTTGAGTTTCTACTAAATTATGTATGTAAATATGTGTTGAGTGGCTTGGGCCAGTGAACCTGCCCACAAGTCAAGAATGTGGAACCAAACAGTAACAAATGTGGTGGGGTGAAGGCTGCCCTTTCATCAAGAGCTTTGGAATGACTTTCCATTACAAAATTTGTGCAAGTGTCAGACAATATATTCAATGTGTTCATGATGGAGATAAGAAAACATCCTCTCTCCATGTCTTCCCATATAAATTAAACCTAGGAATGTATATATGAAAGACAATGAAGAGAGGCTCTATGTCAAATAGAGATGTTCCAAGTCTAGATAAGAGGGTATTACTCTTGGTTATTTCTCATATCTTATCTAACTATATTATAACCGTTTGTAAGGCTATGATTTAAAAACGTCTGATCAAATCTCAACTCAAGGTCAAAATATGCTTTTGCTTCAGCTTTCATCAAAATTGTTACCTCACACTTATGAAGCGAAGAACAGCAAAGTTAAGTTTGTCATCTTTATGGTGACCCAACATGGGCTTGAATCCTGATTCTATATTTTCTTCATGAATGAGCTTGGCAAAACTCATTTCTCTAAGATTTAGTTTCCTCCTACATACATAAAATGGGTACAATAATAGTACCTACTTCATAGGATTTTTTGAGTACTAAATACAATAATTCATATAGATAGAACAAAGCTGAAAAATAACTTTCATTGGCTGTTATTATTATTATACACCAGGGTCTCTGCTGTGTGCTCTATTTCTATAACTGTACTTTTAATCATCATAACTTCTCTGCTGGGAAGGAGTGATTGCTTATTTTTGACAGAGAAGGTGGTACATCTGGGACTGGAGTTAAATTTTTCACAAAAGTTTCCAGTCCAGTGATTTGCAACTTTATAAAAGCTTCTATTCAAAATCCAGATTAGGGTTTAAATTATGATCCCACACCAGAGAGGGAAAGGGAACTGAGTTTTGGAATGAGCAAATGACTTCTTAAAGTTTCAAAATTATATTCCCACAGTGGTATTAACACTTGACAACCATAATACTCTACAACCTTAAAGCCCTGCTTAATTCAACATATGAGGAATAATGGCAGAGCATAGGCAGCTACAATGCAGATCTTCAAGTGCATAAAAAGCATCTGCTTCCCCATAATGTCTCAATGAATCATTATGACAAACAGAAATAAAGCCAATGCTTCTCACTGTATAGTTGATGCTGCCTTTCTGCTCACGAGGCACAGAAGTTAATTATTATGAACAGATGTGCTTAGATTGGACAAGATTTATACTCCATGAAATCCAGCATGGACTAAAACAACACAATATGGTTGGTATATTTGTATTTCTTTGTGGTTGTTGAAAGAGATGCACAGCTCGCTATCCCACAGGATTCGTCTGAATGCCCTTAGGGTTTGATTTTCCTATTGCCAACATCTTCACATCCATTTCACTCCAAAATAATCCACTTTACATACTGCCACATTGCCTCATTCCTATGGTGCCTGTGATTGGCTGGCTCAGCTACTGACATAACAAACTGATTAGGCCAGGACCATAAGTATCTTCTTCATCTGGGGAAGTTAATTTTGTATCATAGTGGTGCTCTCTCTCCCCCTCTGGAGTAGATGATCAGATAAGAATATGTGGATTCACTGGCACAAACACAACGCTTGTATTACAGCTCAGAATGTGTATGTATGATTGTTATACACAAAACACAAGGCATGCAAAAATCAGTCATTAATCTATTCATTCATCGAAAAGATACTTAGTAAAATATATAAAGAACTCATCCTACTTAATAGCCAAATTAGGTGATCTGAATAGATATGTTTTTTAAAGAAGACATTCATATGGCCAACAGGTACATGAAAATATGTTCAATATCAGTAATCCTTAGGGAAACTCATATTAAAAGGACAATGAGGTATCACCCTCTGCCTGTTAGAATGGTTAGTATCAAAAGGGCAAGAGATAACAAATGCTGTTGAGGATGTTGAGAAACAGGAATTCTTATGCATATGGTGGGAATGTAAATTGGTACAGTCATTACGGAAAACAGTATGGAGTTCCTCAAAAAATTACAAATAGGACATGATTCACCAATTCTACTTCTAGGTATTTATTTGAAGAAAAAAAAAAAATCCCGAAAGAGATATGCACCTCCATGTTCATTACATTATTTACAATAGATAAGACATGGACACAATCTAAATGTCCATCAACAAATAAATAAATATATGATACACACACACACAGACACAGACACACACACACACACACACACACACACACACACACACGAATATGTTTCACCCATAAGAAATAATGAAATCTTGCCATTTGCAACAATATGGATAAATCTTGAGGGAATTATGCTAAATAACAGAAGTCAGCCAGGAAAAGACAAATACCATATGATCTTACTTATATGTGGGATCTAAAAACAAAGCAAAACAGAACAAAAAAACAAACTTATAGATACAGAAAACAGATTGGTGATTGCCAGGAGTGGGGGGAAGGGGAATAAACTTCAAAGGGTATAAACTTCCAATTATAAAGTAAGTCATCAGGATATAACACAGAGCATAACAACTATACTTAATACTGTATCATACATTTGAAAGTTGCTAAGAGAGTAAATCTTAAAAGTTCTCTACGTACATAAAAAGTAATTATATATTTTTGTATGGTGATGGTTGTTACCTAGACTTATGTGGTGATCATTTCACAACATATATAAGGATGAAATCATTACATTGTACACCTGAAAATAATACAATGTTGTATGTCAACTACAACGCAATAAAATAGACAAAAGTTACTTTAGATTTACCCTGTTCAATGAATGAGTTCATCAAAATTTAGTTCTAGGCTACTCAAAGATTGGTAAGAAATGTTTCTGATCTACACTTGCAGAATTTAGCCTTCAAGAGACATACTGCTCAAAAACTAAAGTATATGTTAAGTGCTGACATGTAAAGAATAATTCTCATAAAGCTAATGTTAAAGATAAGAATGACAAAAAATTCTATAATTTGAGGGTTAAATATAGACTGACTTCTTTGTGAAAAGTTTATATAACCAAACTCATTTAATCTCATAGCTATTCTATGGCATAAATATTGTTATTGTCATTTTAAATATGAGAACACTGAGGCTTAAGGAGATTCAGTAACTTGTCTAAGGAACATGTAAGTTAAATAGAGACCCTAGATGAGTGCCAAAATGCATTTTGCAGCACTACTCAGGAAAGCTAGAGAAGTGGAGGCAAAATTCTGTCTTGGAAGTTGGAAAGACTTCTAGGACAAAGTGCCATCTAATCTGGACTTTGAGCAAAGTATTATTTTATCAGACAAAGAAGGGAAAGAACATTCAAGATAAAGGAATAACTGTCCCAAAGATAAGAGCAGAGAGGAATTAATGAATTTGCACTAATATGGACAAATTTCTTCCAGTCTACCTTTGTGAGCTTTTTTAATGTATAGATAATAAAACTTATTCCTATAATTAGATATGAAAGCATAAGTTCAGGCATTTGGCACAAAGTTACAACCCTAATGCTATTCCACATATTAGAGTCAATTTCTATATGGCCCAACTGTACAGAGATCAACTTAAAATTAATAAGGTTTAGGAAAGAAGAATTCTGCATCTAATGTTATCCTTAGTCAAAGACTAAGAAATGTTACTGAAGGTGTGCAATTTCAAAATAGTTACTTTTTAAAATATAATTTAAAATAGTTATGCTTTCTAATAAACTTGAACGATTCCTTTTAAGAAAAAGTAAACTTTATTTTTCTTAATAGAAGTATGGTACAGTAGCCTAAAAATGTTTGACAGTGCTGTGCTATGTAATAAAATATATTGATATTTACATATTTACTTATATATATGTATATGTATATAATATCAGAATATGTGAACTGGGCTACAAGGTGATATAATAATGATATATTTATATGAGTGTAAGACCATATGCTGCATTTAGGTACTATGACAACAAATAAAACAAACAGAAAAGTTCTCTTTGAGAGTCTCTATCATTTAGGAATTGTATTCAGCTGCTAATAACAAATCCAACTCTAGTGTTTTAAACACAGAAAATCCTCCTTCAATTTTATTCTCTTATAAAACAAATGCAGTGACAAGCAGTCCCATGCTGATAGTGTAGTTCCCCTAAGCTCTTTCTACTTTCTTTCTTTTTTTTTTTTACAAATAGTTTATTGTCAAATTAGTTTCCACATAACACCCAGTGCTCATCCCCACAAGTGCCCTCCTCCATGCCCCTCCCCCCTCCCCCCTACATCCATAAGTTCTCAGTTTTTGATTTTTACAATTTCTCTTCTTCTACTGGGTTTAGGGCGTTCTTGTCGCTCTGCCTGTAGATCTTTTAGGCGAGCTGTTAGATTTTGGACTTGTGCTTTTTCTAGTTTCTTGAAATAGGCCTGGAGTGCAATGTCCTTTCCTCTTAAGACTGCCTTTGCCGCATCCCGTAGATTTTGGATTTTTGTGTTTTCATTTTCGTTTGTTTCCATATATTTTTTAATTTCATCCCTAATTGCCTGATTGGCCCATTCATTCTTTAGTAGGGTGGTCTTTAACCTCCATGTTTTTGAGGGTTTTCCAGGCTTCTTCCTGTGATTGATTTCAAGTTTCAAAGCATTATGATCTGAGAGTGTGCATGGTATGATCTCAATTCTTTTATATTTATTGAGGGCTGCTTTATGTTCCAGTATGTGATCTATCTTGGAAAATGTGCCATGAGCACTTGAGAAGAAAGTGAATTCCTTGGCCTCAGGATGTAGAGTTCTAAATATATCCGTCAGATCCATCTGGTCCAAAGTGTCTTTCAAGTCCATTATTTCTTTAGTGATTTTCTGTCTGGTTGACCTATCCATTGCTGTAAGTGGAGTGTTGAAGTCCCCTGCTCTTAGCACATTCTTATCTATGAGCTTGTTTCTCTTTGTGATTAATTGTTTTATATATTTAGGAGCTCCCATATTCGGTGCATAGACATTTATGATTGTTAGTTCTTCCTGATGGATAGACCCTGTAACTATTATGTAACGCCCTTCTTCATCTCTTGTTATTGTCTTTAATTTAAAGTCCAGTTTATCTGATA